>NW_012267332.1:857881-859215 GCF_000151885.1 Dipodomys ordii | reverse complement strand
AAGTTTACATTCCCACCAACAATGATGTAAGTTTCCCTTCTGTCCACATCCCCTCCAGCATCTGTTGTTGTTAGAGTTCTTGATTTTTGCTATTCTAACTGGAGTGAGGTGGTATCTCAATGTTGTTTGCTGATCTATTCAGATTTATGATTTTCCTCTGCAGTCAGATTGATTTGTATCTTTCTAGGAAATATACTCTTCCATTTGTTAAGTTATGAGATTCATTGGCATGTTGTTATTTTATTTCATTGTAATTTTTATTTTATGAAAGCTATAGTGATGACTTATTTGTTTCACGTATGATTTTAATAATTTGATTCTTCATTGTTCTTGCTAAACTTTGGCAATTCTTTCAATCAACAGATTCTTTTTTCTCATATTTTTGACATTTTAATAGTTTGAGATGAAGGAAATTACATATCCATGTACACATATTGAACAGTATATGTGGAAATGAGGATATAATAAAACTTGAAAAACAAAAAGGCTCAATAAAGGAAATAAGCAACCAAGCCACATCCAGGAAGAAAATATTTACAGTACATATATTTGATATGAGACTTTTAACATAGTCATTTTATTATTTTTTAAAATACTGGAATTGTTTTATTTATTTATTTTTATAGTGAAAATACCATACAGAGGGGTTACAATTACATGGGCAAGGTAATGAGTATATTTCTTATAAAGAATTGTTGCCTCCTCCTTTGTTTCCCCTTCCATCCCTTCCCATCTCCCACCGCCCAACCCCTCTCACCCCACCCCCTTGGCCAAAGTTCTAAAGTTCATTTTTGGACATAACAATTTGTACATCTCATTGTTGCAATGGGTCCAACAGTATCCCTATTTAAACAATTTATTTTTTCCCTTCCCCTCCCCACATTATACCAAGATCAAATACAGTGATGTATGCCATGGGGGAGGGACATACAAAGCAACAAAAAATCACGTGGTACCTTATAAATAACTTAGAAACAATAGCAAGGAAGAATAAAACTACTTGTGTCTTTATCTTGGGATTTATTTCACCTAACATCAACTTATCTGACCTTTTCTGCTTGTCTCAGACATATACTAGTTATTGCAAACAAGGGAAACCATGGTACCCATGTTTCTTTGGGCCTGGCTTACTTCGCTTAATATAATTGTTTTCAAGTCTTTCCATTTCCTAACAAATGGGGCAATGTCATTCCTTCTGATGGAGGCATAGACTTCCATTGTGTACATGTACTACATTTTCTTTTTATTTTTTTTTATTTTATTTTTTTTTATTTTATTTTATTTGTGAACATACTGTACAGAGGGGTTACAATTGCATGGGCAGGATAATGCGT
>NW_012267332.1:833145-846161 GCF_000151885.1 Dipodomys ordii | reverse complement strand
AAGGGATGTGAAGGATAAACAAAGGAGGAGGCTGCAATGCTTGGTAAGAAATGTATGCATTATCCTGCCCATGTAATTGTAACTCCTCTGTACAGCATGTTCACAAATAAAATAAAATTAAAAAAAACTGGAAGTGGTGTTGTGGCTCAAGTGGTAACGCTTTCACCTTGAGCTGAAGAGTGCAGGGAGAGTGCCCAAGCCCAGAGTTCAAGTTCCAGGACCGACAAAAAAAATCATTGCCAGATCATTTTGACAAATATATTATCTCAGTACTGGTCTCAAGTCTTTTCTCATTCCTTCGTGATTTTGATGTCTATTGGTAACATGAGTAGTTTTAAAATTGAAATAGTCCTCATCTAACATCATTCTTTGTTGCTATATTACTCCTGAAAAAATGGGAACTTTAAATTGTCTGCCTTTCACACTTGGGGATATTGTTCCCCATGTTTCTGTTTCCATGTGACCTTCACTGACACTGAGGTTGGTGCCCTCACCACCATTGGTGAAAGCTCTTACTATATATCAGTCCTTTTCTGATTCCAGTGTGGCCAGAAGAGTAAGGGATGCCATATTATTATAAGGTCTTGATGAATGTCTAGCTTCACATGTGGTATTCACTGTAACTAATGTTGAGAAGGAGCTCATTTTTTTTTAGTGGGGATAAATGCCTTGACTACTGTCTTCTCTGACACTACTGTATTGAAGTAGGGCTGAGGTGGGAAAGGAAGCTGTGTTTTAGCCTGGTGAGAAGATCCTTTGTTTGTTCTGTGTTGTAAAGGGTGGGGTTAGAGTAATAGTTTTATTTTCTTGCAACTTTCAACAATAGTGTAAGGGTATTGTATTCTGCTTTGGTATGTTCTTCTTACCAGGTCATTTTTTTCTTAATAAAGAAGGAATTTTTTGAGGCTTCTCTATTGATATTTGTAGGTTGATGTTTCTCCAGCTCAAAATTATGTGAAAAAGGAACTAGATATCTTAAGGTCAGGAGGGAAAGACCGGGAGAGAGTGACTGAAGGGGAGACATGTTTCAAAAAGAATTTTACTCATTACTCATTACCTGATTCATGTAACTGTAACCCCTCTGCATACCAACTCTACAGTAAAAATAAATAAATAAATAAAAAGAAAACCCAGATAATTCATTTTTCTTTTATCACTATTATTATTATTATTCCCCAAATCTTAGAGTCCTTAAAAGTCAGTGTCACACACACACACACACACACACACACATATATAATTTACTTATTTTGTCGGTCATGAGGCCTGAACTCTGGGTCTGGGCACTGTCCCTAAGTTCTTTAGCTCAAGGCTAGTGCTCTGCCACTTGAACCACAGCACCATTTCCAGCTTTTTCTGCTTATGTGGTGCTGAGGAATTGAACCCAGGGCCTCATGCATGCAAGGCAAGCGCTCTACCACTGAGCTACCTTTCCAGCCCTGTCCTTTATATTTTTTTGAAAACCTTTTCATGTTTAAAAATACATAATACCCAGGGTGTATTTATTTTACTTAGTGGGAAGAATATGGAAAAACACATCTACTTCAATTTTCCACATGTAAAATTCACTCATTTAAGTCTTAATTTTCATTTGTTTGTGTACAGGGCAACTTTTTTTAATTTTCAAATGTGAATCAACTATTATCGTTTCCTCATTACATTCTACTTATGCTTTGTATTTTTCTCTTCAAGCAGATTTGACATATAGAAAGACATTTACACTGAGTTCAACTTTTAATTGATTTAAATTTTATACTTAAAGATAATAATAAAATACTTTTAAAAATCAGGACAAGACTTCAACAACTTTTTCAGAATTAATAGCAATTCATTATTCTTTAGGTGGTTGGGACTAAACAGAGGGCCTTGGACATCCTAAGGATGCACTCTACTATTGAGCTACATATCCACTCTCATGGTTAGTGTGTATGTGTATGTGTGAGTATGTGTTGTGTGTTTATGAGTTTGTATGTCTAATGTACTTGAATACTTTTTGCCTCTCAAGATCCTTTATGCTTCCCCCACACTTTCCTCCTCCCTTTTCATTCATATCATCATCACCACCATTTTAAGTTGATTCCATGATGAGTAAAAAATACATTATATTTTGTTTTTGTTTTGTTTTTTTTAGAATGTTTGAGAGTGAATTTAATGTGAATTTAACAAATATTAGGGAAAGGTAAAGTTTAAAATGAGACTGTGTAATAATGTTTGAGAAGAAATTTACTCATTACCTTACTTACATAACTGTAACCCCTCAGTACAACATATTTACAATAAAGTAAAATTTAAAAAATAAAACAAGACTGTGTAGATAGAGCTTACAAATTGGCTCCATTTATGGTAGATTTCCCAGCCCATAAGATCTGATTTTCTCCTTTGTAATCTCAAAACTTCTCTTAGTCCAAGCACCCACCACTTGTCAGTTTGGTGGGTCCTAGGGCTGGCTAATGATAAGTAATCTCACACCATGAGTGGCAGAGAACTGGAAAATTGGCAGGGTGGCGGGAGGTAGAGGGAGTCAATAGTATGTAATGTGCATTATATTTTCAGGAGGAGCAGTGACACAGCAATCCCACTTTTGGGCATTTACCCAAAGGATCACAAACAAGACCATACTGAAGCTACCAGCACAACTATGTTTATTGCAGCATTATTTACCATAGCTAAGATATGGAACCAACCCAGATGCCCCTCAGTAGATGAATGGATCAAGAAAATGTGGTATATATACACAATGGAATTTCTATGCCTCCATCAGAAAGAATGACATTGCCCCATTTTTTAGGAAATGGAAAGACTTGGAAAAATTTATATATTTTGTTTTTTGAGCCTGGCTTATCTTACTCACCATGATGGATGACCTGCAGTTCTATCTATTTCCCTGCAAACCACATAATTTCATTCTTTATGGCTAATAATATTTCATTGTGAACATGTACAAATTTTCTTGACCCAGTCATCAATTGTAGGGCATTTGAGCTATTTCCGTAGTTTGGCTATTATTAATTGTCTGCAATGAAGGGTATGCCTCTATTATGTACTGACTTACATTCCTTCTAATAATTTCCCAAAAGTTGCATTGCAGGATCTGTTTTTGAGGATTTTCATACTGATTTCTATAGAACTTGCACTGGTTTACATCCCCACAAGCAATGTTTAAGAATTTTATCGCTGATCCTTGCCAGCATTATTTTTTTGCTGATAGTCTTTCTGACTTGAGTAAGCTGGAACCTTAAAACTTTAAACTTTTTTTTTACTAACTTCAAGGAAATACTAATGATATAACTCCAAATTGGTTCCTGTTATTTTCATTTTCAAACACTATCTCTCTAATTTACAGAAGCTTCAAATCTTTTGACACCAGCAATCTTTTTTTTAAGATTTTTATTATTAAAATACTGTACAGAGGGGTTATAGTTACATGAGCAAGATAATGAGTACATTTCTTATCCAGCATTGTTGCCTCCTCCTTTGTTTTCCCTTACCATCCCGTCCCTCCCGCTTCCTCAGATACACCCCCCAAAACCCCCTCCCCACCTAAATTGTAAAGTTCATTTTTCGACATAGCGTCTTGTACATCTCATTGTTGCACATAGCGTCTTGTACATCTCACTGTTGCAATGGGTCAATCTGTATCCCTATTTAAACAAGTTGTTTTTTCCCTTCCCCTCCCCAAATTATACCAACATCAAATACAGTGAAAACACAGGTTATACCATGGGGGAGGGACATACAAAGCAACAAAAGAATCACATGGTACCTTATAAATATGTTAGAAACAATAGCAAGGAAGAAAAAAATTTTTTTGTTGTTTTGATTTTTGTTTTTGGGTCCGGTCGTGGGGCCTGAACTCTGGGCCTGGGCGCTGTTCCTCAGCTCTTAGCTCAAGGCTAGCGCTCTACCACTTGAGCCACAGCGCCAAGGAAGAAAAAATTTATTTGTGTCCTTATCTTGGGGTTCATTTCCCTTAACATCATCTTATCTGACCCTTTCTGCTTGTCCCAGAAATATACTCGTTATTGCAAAAGGAAATCAAAATAGAACTTAGAAAGTGGAAAAACTTCCCATGCTCCTGGATTGGAAGGATCAACATCATGAAAATGGCAATTCAAATACAAGGCTATCTACAAATTCAATGTGATACCTATCAACATTCCAACCTCATTGTTCAATGAAATAAAAGAAGAAATCCAAAAATTCATATGGAACAATAAAAGAACCCGAGTAGCAAAAAAGATCCTTAACAGAAAGAACAGTACTGGAGAAATATCAATACCAAATTTCAAACCCTACCACAAAGCCATAGTAATCAAAAAAGCTTGGTACTGGCACAAGAGCAGACCTCAGGGCCAATGGAAGAGAATTGAAAACCCAGAAATGAGCCCACAGACCTATAGCCACCTAATCTTTGATAAAGGAGCTAAAAAAAATAGAATGGAAGAAAGATAGACTCTTCAGTAAATGGTGCTGGCAAAATTGGTTAATCACTTGTAGAAAACTAAATTTAGATCCTTATATATCACCTTGCACCAGAATCAACTCCAAATGGATCAGAACAGACACCCTGAAAACATTACAGGATGGAAAGAAGAAACTCTAGGTCTCCTTGGCACAGGATGAAATGTTCTTAATATATACCCAGAAACACAACAAATCAAAGAAAGTTTGGACAAATGGGATTGCATGAAGTTGCAGAGCTTCTGCATGGCAAAGGACATAGCTAGCAAGCTTTTTTTTTTTTTACTTGAATTTCTGTGTCTGGTGTCTTACCTCTCATACCAAAATTGTGTAAGTACCCACCTGATATTGTCACAGTTGTCATGAAACCTTATGTTTAGCCAATGCTAATTTAGTTTCTTCTTTCTATCTATTAGTTATACTTAGTTATACAGAGAGATTTCCTTGTTACAGCTGCATGTATGTTATATCTTTCACCAAATTCCACCCAATCTCATCTCTATCACTCTCCCAGCTCTTCTACCCCCCAAATACCATCCAAAACAGGTTTTATTACTCTATTTTTCTTAGTTAAAACTTACCTATAGCATCGTGAAAACAATATTATTTATCACAAATGGTGTTTGTCATAAGTTGATGTAGAATATATAATGAATAAAATATACCTGTTTTTAATGTACAACACTATGAAGTAATAGACATTATATATATATATATATATATATATATGTATACATGTACTTTACTCTCTTCCTCTGCTTCCTCTCCTATTTCTTTGATTTTGACCCATTTTTAAAATTGGGATAACAAAAGACCCCTTGAAGCTTTGTACTTTGATTTATCCTGCCCTTATGCAAAGAAGCACAAAACATTTTTAATGTCAGCACCTGGTCATTAAGACTAGGCAGGACCTTAACCAGCTCATTCATTATAAGTGGCTCTGATAGTTTCCAGGCCCAAAACAGACTAGCATTCTTATTAGGAATTAGGGTTTGGCCCTTAATGTAGAAACATTCCTACCAAAACCAAGATCCTGACTAACACTCATTTTAAATATCCGAATTGTACAGCTTTCAAAAACCAGGGTCTTTGAGAAGTCTACAAAAAGTGCTGACATCTGTTTGGAGATTAAATGTGTGGAAACAGATCAAACCAAGTTAAGTCCTGTCAGAAGAACCCTAAATTATCACTTCCCTTCTCAACTTCCCTCTGGAGGAAATACTGAGTAGATTTCTCTGAAAGACAAACAGAACAAACACATCATCCTTTTCCCTTTTGTGAATTAATTCTATGCTGGAACCCTCTTAAACTATGTCTGCAGGATTCTAAACAATAGAATAAGTTTCAGGAACTTAATTTCCTTTCTTTCATTTATTTTGAGTACCCAGTCACCCTTTAGAATCTTGAAGCAACAGCCAGGTACAAACATGAAAATGTAAATGACAAACTCATTGTTTTCAAATAAAAGGGTATGTTTTGGTGTAGTTTATTGGTGGCATTTCAGAATATATACTCTTTAGGCAAGAGCAAAAGAAGCTGTCTTAAGAGACAGCTGAAGGTATGTGGTTTAGAGAACATGGACTCTTACAAGGCTACGAACAAAATAAGAGGGGTTAGGAGAGTTTAAAGAAGTTCAAAGAAAATTTGCAAACTAAAATTGCATTCTTGTGAAAATATAAAAGAGGCTATTTTTGTCAGAACTTCTTATGAAAATCAGTTCTTCCCCACTGTTTTCCCTAAGGGTGTTTGTTCATAGGCTATTTGTTCTCACATACAAAACTTAACTTCTACTTTTTTAAATTAGCTTATATTAGTTATACAGGGAAATCTGTTTCATTGTGAAATCTGCATATATGTTATCTTCCTCACTGCATTTCACTTAGTCTCATCCTGTTACTCTTCCTGTACTCTGAGAGTACCAGCCCAAAGAGGTTTCATTGCTCAGTTTTTATAGTTAAAACTTACCTTTTTATGTAGAGATATGAGGGATTTGTTTATTTATTAATTGTTCGCTTATTTAGTGCTTACTGTATACAAACACTGAGCATGGTGCTAGGGATACAGAGATGTATTATCTGACATGTTTTCTGCCATCAAGGAACTCGTAGGTTCAAAGTTAAAATGTTATTCTAGGCAAACCTGGTGACATTTTTATTCAAATTAATGTTCAGTTGAGGCACTGAAATGTTGAGCAAACTTTGGCAGCTTAGGCGTTAACTGAGAAGTTTGGGAGTACCCTGAAATCACTTCCTCAATTTTCTCTAATCCTAAAATAGGTCCAGTGGTGTCATTGGGTGTTCCAGATTACAGAGTTACTAAACACACATTAAAGCCAGAATCTGTGTTCTATTCATCTATGAATACTCATCATGTAACAGAGGATGGTAACATAGGCTTAGAAAAAGCACTGACTTTTGAAGTGTATAAAAAGGAAAAGATGGAATAACACTGCAGGTTAGATAGACCACACTCTTAGTCTCAAACATATGTGCTTACAGGTATTGCCATACTACATTTCTCTTTTGTCATTGTTGAATCCTTCAGTTTCACATCACATTTTTCTCCACCTGCAGCGAGATAGTTTCTCACCAAGAAGCTAAAAAAGACTGTGCAGCTGATGTGCAACCAAAACTGGCTGGACATGCCAAAGTGAATTTTTTCATGTTGTTTATGAATAGTAATAAATGAGTCAATGTATGAGTATTCTTCTATGCAAAATTTCATGTTGATTATATAAAATGTGAAAAGTAAACAGAAAGCAAGTATCCTTCCTGTGAGAAAGGCAGCATGTAATTTAGTCCAAATCAACAGTTCTGGATCAACATACTGTGAAATTCTGCTTGAATTAGTTATGATGTATTACTTTGAATAAGTTTCTAGAGGAAGTTTTTAAGCCTTTGGTAACTGATTTATAAAATGAATATACTAATACTTATTTAAAGTTGATTGTAGGCTTATTTGAAATATCTATGTAAAATTCTCATTTTTGACCTAGATTTGAGTTTTCTCAAAAACTCTTTTTAGTATTTTGGGTAAACAAAGGAGGAGGCTACAATGCTTGATAAGAAATGTACTCATTATTTTGCCCATGTAATTGTAACCCCTCTGTGCAGTATGTTCACAATAAAAAATAAAATAAAATATATAAAAAAACTCTTTTTAGTATTTTAGAGGTGTTCAGTAAATGTTTGTAGAATTAATTAACAAAGTAAGCAGATTTGTAAAGAAACAACAATAAATAAATAAATAAATAAGAAATTACCCTGACTGGTTTTCCAAGGAACAAGATAAAAACAAATGAATAGTGTTTGTATTTTAATAAGCCTTACCCCACACTGGCAAAAATCTCTCATTCTCAAATAGATTTCTAAAAGCCTAAATTACCTGATTTATGCACACATATGAAAGCTTTAGGATTCAACAGGGAAATACAATTCAGTTTTTAAAGCTACTTTGAAGCAATTTAAAGATAAAAGAAAATATTTCTGAGCTAATGTGGTAAGTAAGAAACAGCTTACAGGTGTCTTGAACATTCCTCAGAAACTGTAATGAGTGTGAAACAGTGCTCCCACAATTGAATTTCACAGAAATGTCTGACAGGGCCTAAAGTCAATTAGTATGTTCTGGTCTGGTTAAAACACCAAGAAATTTAGGCCAATTGTTCTAATCAACCATTTCCACAAGTGTAATACAATGACACATTTCTCTGCAGTGATTCTCATGGTTTAATGGGACTGAGAAGGAAAACATGTTCAAAGGAAGTGAGAAAGCCTCCTTACTCACCCCAAATGGGTGAATGAGATTGGAATTTCTCAGGCTACTTTTCAGTCAGAGGAATCTGAGCACAAGGGAAGACTGGCTTGAAATAAAAGTGTATCAAGGAATCATTCATACCAGTCAGGGAAAAATAATCACCTTAGGAAGTTTGATTATCTGTATCCAATGCATTCTTATGGACAAAATAGATTTAGGTTATTAGTAAACCATCCTTGAGCTTATTTTTTAAATTTTTATTGTGAAAATACTGTACAGAGGGGTTACAATTACATGGGCATGATAATGAGTACATTTCTTATCAAGCATTGTAGCCTCCTCCTTTTTTTATGTCCACTCTTTTTCTTTCTTTCTTTCTTTTTCTTTTTTCCTTTTTTTTTTTTTTTGCCCGTCGTGAGGCCTGAACTCTGGGCCTGGGCACTGTCCTTCAGCTCTTCAGCTCAAGGATAGCACTCTACTACTTGAGCCACAGCACCACTTCTGGCTTTTTCTGCTTGTGTGATGCTGAGGAATCAAACCCAGGGCTTCATGCATGCAAGGCAAGCACTCTACCACTGAGCCACCTTCCCAGCCCCTGTCTATCTTGAGAGTAGAATCGATTACTTACTCATTATTGTACCACTGGACTGAATGCTTATAAGAGCTTATTTCTCAGTACTTGTTATTTACTTTTTAAAAATTTTATTTTGTAGTAAAGGTACTGTACAGAGGGGTTACAGTTACATAAGTAAGGTAATAAGAACATTTCTTGTTGTACATTGTTACCCACTACTTCATTTTTCTCCACTATCCTTTACCCCCAACTCCCCTACCCTGAAGTTGTAACATATGGAAGGAGGTTTTGTTGTTGTTGATGTTGACCTTGCTGTTGTCAGTGTACTGTATCAAGCTCTTTCTTTTTATATCTTTTTCTTTTTCTCTTTGCTTATCTCCAATAGTCACTGTTTTTCATTTGGGTACCCTGCATCATGTATATATGGTTATCTGATTTGGGAAAGGGAAGGGGAATAACAAAATGGTGAGACAAGGACAAAGGGTGAACCTATTTCCTTGCCTTATACCATCATTCAGCCAGTAAAGCAGGCCCAGATACACTGCCTATAGAGTCTATCTTCTTTCTCTATCTCCCAAATCAGACACAAAATCTAGATGTTACTTCCTTTGTAACGTTATTCAATCCAATTCTTTATGGAAACATTAATCCTGCTAGTCTACAAGGACTTGGGGGTCTCCTTCTTTTTGTTCCTCTTTCATACATACTTTGCCCAACATAGTGTGTTGATAGAAAATAGGTTATAGAAATTTAAGAATTCTGTTTCCTCATCGTGATAATTTTCATATCAATCAGTGATGTGTAGTTACTTCTTAATGGTGGGCTATGAGATTCTAAAACTTTCCGTCATTCTCATTCCTTCCTGCTTAGACTAACATTTTGCATGCTGAGCCTGCAAATTTTCTTCTAATTTTATTTTTGTCAGTTGTGGGGCTTGGGCATGCGTCTGGGCACTGTACCAGAGATCTTTTGCTCAAGGCTAGTGCTCTACCACTTTCAGCCACAGTGCCACTTACAGTTTTTGAGTGGTTAATTAGATATAAGAGTCTTATGGGGACTTTTCTGCCCTGGCTGGCTTTGAACTGTGATCCTCATATTTCAGCCTCCTGAGTAGTTAGGATTACAGGCATGAGCCACCAGCACCTGGCTTGCTTGGTTCTTAAAATGATAATTGTAGTGTTTTTCTTTCTGTCTAAGATGCTATAATGGTGATGATGATGATCTGTTATCTATTTCTATTTTACCTATCTTTTCATCTATCATTTATATATGTTTTCTGTCTTCTTTCCCCAAAGAACTTTGAAGGCAAATTCATAGCAACTATGTAACAAGATTAATATTAAACCAGTAATCAAAATCCATCATATTTTTCTCAGAATTTCAAGCACTTTCATGAGTGTATTAAAAAGCTCATTCATTAAACCAAGATCTACTATTTCCCAATTTAGAGGGAAAGGGGAGGAATACTGTGGTAGGAGCATGGAACAAACATACAAAAATAAATTAGATGAAATATGGCAGATACAAAGGAGAGCTCAATAATATAATTCCTTAGAAATACTAACTCATAATGCAGCAAAATGAACACCAGACAGCTGGTAATTGCAAGAAAAGGTGGTAGAGCCAAGGGGAGAAGGATAGGAAAAGGAAAAGAGGAAGGAGGGATGCAGTCATAAAATTCAATGCATAGTTTACAAAATTAAGAAAATTGAGTTAAGGGTTGGTTGGGATGGATGGTGGAGAATGATGAATGGGGTGACATTGATCATGATTCATTGAATTCATATACTACTTTTTTGAATGGCAACTCCTTTGTACAATTACTTAAAGATAAAAATAAATTTAAAAAAGGTACAAGGAATTTGAGATATTCAATTTAGCCCAGATTATACTAGAAAGTAATGAGGGGAAATTATAAGCCTAATTGGCTACTCAGTCTCATTGTTTGGCATCTCTTCTATATTATTATCTTACCTATTTTCTAAACCACCTGAGTTCCTCATTACCTTCTTTTGATAGAGTATTAACACAGGCCTTCTTAATAAACTAACCCACATCCTGATCTTCTGTCTTAGCCCCAACTTTCAGTTGTTCATGACCTGCTCATACACTCCTCAAATCCTTATCAATTTATGCTTGGGTTAATACAATAGTCCTTACTGTTTTCCTAGCCTCAGACAGACACACCACTGTATCTGTAAACTATGTTCAGATTATTTATAAAATAATATATTCAATTAGGTTTATCTCTAATCCATATGACTCTCATAAGATGGGAAAAATGTGTGTCATCTAGTCTGACATCAGTTGATTAGAAATTTACAAGATCAATATGTTAAGTGAAGTAAACCAGGTTCAGAAGGCCAAAGGTCACATGTTGAGATGATAGACCCAAAAGATAAATACATATAAGGATCCTTAAGTCTCTATTTAAAGCATTGATAAAAATAAAAACTAATAAATAAACAAGAAAATGTTCTCCAGATATTCTATGCATATGAAGGAGTCAGTAGATAAAAGATCTCTGATTTCCCAAATATTTATTTCTGTTCTTTTATTCTGTACAAGTGTGAACGTCTATATAAACTCCAACCACCACGTATTAAAGCACAGATCTTTCATTGATTTATGACTTCCTCATCTATATTGCTCATCCCATCCTGAACAACAATATTGCCAAGTCTATGTTTAATAATCCACCCTGAATCATAATAAATAAAAACAATTTCAGGTCCGATACACAATTACTATCACTACAGCATGCTCTCAATACATGTGGTACTGAGCAAAATAATGCAGGGGAATAACTGGCTTATGATGAGAAAGGAAATTGATTTTCATTGTAGTCATTGACTAAAAGCATAGCTTCTATCTGCTTTTAAAATTCTGTACCGGATGTTGTTAGGTCATTATTCAATGAGTCATTGCATTTGAATATAGCAAAATCTAGTTGAGAATTATTTATTATTTTTAGAGATGAGTATTGAGAATTGCCATCTTGTTTCAGAATGGTCCAGGTGACCAAATTTAAATGTACTTGAGGACCATACAGTCAAAAGAAAAGAATGTGTAGTTTTATATAATTTGTCAACTCATAATACTATAGTACTATTTATTTTCTAGGTTTAAAGACAGTTATATCAAAGTAACGTATGCATCTATTATGAGATGATTTGCTTGGGAAATTTTAGGTACATAGTCTCAGTAGGCAGCTGATATAAATTAACTTGTTTGTACAGATTTGGTACAAAGGGCTGGTAATAAGATTCAAGTAAGTTGTAAACATGGCTTATTGGGAGGAGCTCACGCTAAGTGTAGACAACCATTTCTAGAAAGCTGCAAAAGGATCCGCTTCATAGTCAAATAGGCTACAATTATCTGTCCCTCATTAGCAAAGAAATGTGTTTTAGTTGGAAGTCTATTGATTTTAGATTAACATAAATGTTTTCAATAAAATTAACAGAATTATTCTAAAGAGATAGTAATAGTTCTTTCCTTCTCTTGGTCCTCATTCATGAACTAATACTTGTGTAACTGTTTAGCTAGTGATTTCTATGAAAATAATATGATTTTATTCAATTGTGTAAATACAAAACACATATAGGATTATATGAGCACATATATTCTGTGACTAAAGATAGCAAAATGAAACTCATGAGAGAGTGTTGAATAATGAGAGATAGGGGAACTCTGCAAAGTGAGTGAAAGATTCAATCAGATTAAATTGCTGTATATGCATGTGTGAAATACCACAGCAGTGAAACTCCTTGGAACAGTTAGCATCACTTAAAAAAATGAATGACAAGAATGCAAAACAGGTTCTGTCTAAGGTGTTGGTACTAGTGGGAGGGGAAGTGGTGCATGGAGACAGTGAAAGAATGTGAATATGATCAAAATATTGTATAAACATGTGAAAATGGAACAAGTAAGCTTTTGGGGAAGGAGTACAGGGATATGGGAGAGTGATGAAGGCTGTCTGATCAAAGAACATTGTATACATACATGGACATGTCAAAATGAACCTCCTATGCACAACTACTTGGTGCTCATGAAAATGTGTGATGAAAAGAAAAGTATATAATTGCTTCCAGGTGAAACAGCATTGTACTTGTAATAATGCTTGGCTTCAATTTCAAATCCCATGTGTATTTCACATTGTCACTTTTTTTTTTTTTTTTTTTTTTTTTTTTTTTTTTTTTTTTTTTTTTTTTTTTTTTTTTTTTTTTTT
>NW_012267332.1:783797-826670 GCF_000151885.1 Dipodomys ordii | reverse complement strand
GCTGCCGGTGGCTGGCTGGTGCTCAGATGTGTATTCTTTCCTTGGCTTTCTCTCACTTGTCTAACTCTCTGTCCTGTGATGGCACACTTGGTGTGTTTCTCTGGCTTAGGACTGTTCACTGGAACTCTAAAACTGCTTTCTATGCGAGAGCTTGTTCAGCTTCCAGCTTCTCCTCCGCCATCTTGTCCCACATGTCTCACATTGTCACTTTTGCATCACACAACCCTATGCAGTGGCCCTGGCTTTTCTTACCTTACTTTCTAAGCTAAACCCTTGTTGATGCTTCATAGTGAACATTTGATTTTTCTTGTATACTACAAACATAACAAAGAAAACTATTGTAGCTAAAAGGAAACGACATAATAAAAGAGCCCCTTAAAATCTTAGCTACTCAAACTACACATATATTCAGGTAGTTAAAAACAACATTCTGAGGAGACAGATTTTTGTCTCAAAGCTCTGCTTTTACTGCACTTAATGAGGTCACTCAGATGAACGTTTGTTGTATGACTGCTAGTGAATCTTTCCAATTGTGTCAATGTCAAGATCATAAAGTTCTCAACACTTATCTTGGGAATCCTTACCACTACTAATTCTGAACAATTTTTATCCATTTTACTATTCTTCTCCTATAGTTAAGGCTAATCAAATAGGACATTCCCCATATAGTTTTAAAAATGAAATACATTAAATTCAATGTTTTCAAAGATAATGGAAGAAAGACGAAATTGTAACCCAAAAGCATGTCTCAAAGAGTACACTTAGTTATGTTTGTGGGAGACATTGGTTAGCACAGTTTTTTTGGTGACCTCATATCATTCCATTTTGGTGACCAGTAAGTTTTACCTTAATTGTCAAAAATTTTCCTGTTATTTCCATCTTTTATGCTCATAACAGACAATATGGCAAAATAGAGCAATGTGGACTAAACACTTCAATATGGCTTGGAAATACTTCACCCAGCCAGCTTGAAAGACACATTTGACTCACACACATGCATGAGCACACACAGAAAAAAGGAAGAAGAAAGATCATGATAGAGTAAGAAGGGCGTGTTCATAGCAGGAAGCTCAGTACATTTTTGACACATTCTTTGCAAGCACCATGGCAAAAACACATGACCTTTTATGTCATTAGATGGAAATGACAGTCACTGCATCCCTGGGATCTACTGAGATCTGGAAATACAGCATCTTTTGTAAGTTTATCAAACTGATAGCCTTCAGAGTACTGCAAATGGATTTCCCCAAGGAATATATGCCTTGATCATCTGAAGAAGAGGTCATGGTAAGGAAACATATACAACAGATAAACAATGGAAAAATCAGTGTATCAAGTGATATTTGTTGCTTTAAGATTAAAATTTTAAATGATTTGGATTTTAAATTTATCATTCATTTTTAAAGGGCAAAGTAAAATTCTAAAGACTGAGGTTTTTTTTTTCATACTCTCCACTTGAAACTTTTGGAGTAGACTGAGAAAATGATGGCAAATACGTGGCAAATTAAAGTCACATCCTCTGTTCTTGATTGAAGAAGTGTACAAATCATGGAAACTCTGAATTTATCAAAGCCAACATTTGAATTTTCTTTGCCCACAATATCCTCTGAGGGGAATGCTTTTCTAAACAACTGAGTGATTCTGACGAACAGTTCTACCTCCCTTTAGAGGTAAACGATTTTGTTTTTTTTCCTGTTTTGCTGAATAAACCAAGTTACTTCCTCTTGTAGCTGTACAAGCCTGCAGTTCTCTACAGGATATCTGGGTAGAAAGGGTAAGGTTCTTGGCTTTCTCTTCATACATTCAAAAATAGAACTAAAACATCTCTGTGCAGTGAAAACGACCGTGTGAAATTTTGCTACTTCCACTGAAAATGTAATTCTGAGTCTGTTAATATCTTACCTTTAAGGGGGATGTATTGTAATGAAGAATGGAGAATCCAGTGAGGTAATATCTATTTATAAATTTAAGTGGTTAAAATGTTCAGTGAAACTGCTGCATGCTTTTGAGAGGAAATGTGACTGTCAAGATAGAAAGCTCCTTTCTCTACAATTGAATGTGCCATTGAAAAAAACCAGGAGTCCAGGGTTATATCAAACACTGCTCTTAACAATTCTCTGCTAAAATTAAGATTGTGGTTGATTAAATGCATTTCTTTTAGTGTGAGCCATGGGAGAAAGTAAACTTCAAGGTTTAAGTCCATGGTTTTTGTCAACAAAATTTTCAGCAGCATTCAAACAGTAAATAGATTTAAATGCCTAAATCTTTTTGTAAGATGAGACTTGACATGTTTTCTTGGACTGGGACATTTTCCATGCATGCATTCTCTGGTGGGACATGTTGGCTTCAAATAGCACAAAAGGATTTTCATCAAGCCCTAGAAGCTGGCACAGCTGTCTGGTCTCAATGGAGCTGATTCTCAACTTACGGTGAACATTTCTTTGGATGTATTTTTAATTTGAGAACATGGGAAACTTTTTAGCAAAGTGTTCCAAGTATTTTTGCTGTCTTTGGGGGAAGGAATTTCTTCCATTCTCTTTACTTGAAGTAATAAAGCAGTTGTTCTTTTTTATGTATGCTAGTTTCACGCTTGGAATTTGATTATGTATGTAAGATGATTCACAATTAGATAAAATGATATGTGATCCTAGATACATTAGTGATACATTCTCATACCACTATCTTCTCATGACATGAACAATACCGTGTTATTTTGTAAACACTGAATTCCATTACATTAAAGAGTTGGAGTTATAGTTCTCTTTCAGAAGATACCTCAATTAAATTTTTCTATGAACTATTAGGAAAAAAGAACTTATTATAGTACTATTGTTTCCAGAAACAAAATGAAACTAACAGCTGTAGACTACATGAGCATGACTCACAGGATGGCACTATCTGCCTATTATGGTTGCCAAGTGGCACCATAATAATGTTAGATTTTGAGAGAGGTTCTGCCTAATCTCTCTGACCACAAAGTACGGGTGGAGTTTTTCCTATGTGGAAGTAGTTTCAAGGTGACTGAGACTTGGGAAAGTATATGAAACCAGGCAGACTAAGCAGCTGCATGGCTCCGGGGGTTTTCCAGAAGATCTGAGGTCAGCAAAACCCCTTGGACTGACCAGCCTTAGAAACTAAGTTTTGGAAGGATTATGAAAAGAAGACATCTACAGCGGACTGGAAAACTGCATAGAGTTTTTTTTTTCCCCAATTCACTTTCTTTCTCCCATCCACCAAACTAATTTAATGAGATGTAGGGTGTTTTTTTAGCCAGCTGCTGATCCTGGATGAAGGAAGAGGGAATTAATCATTTATGTATCACCAGCAGTAAAGTGTATCCCTATATTAGTGCTTAGTAGGAACTAGACATTTGCTGAATTGTAGAGCTCCAGGGGGAAGGAGGGGTTGCTGTTGGCGGATTCTGTGCTGATATCTTGTTTTCTGCAGCTGTGTATGTGGGTGTCCTAGAAGGCTGAGAGATTATTCACTAGAACATGAGATATTTTTGCATTTGGTCAAAATTGTTGCTCAATATTGGAAAAAATAATACTTCTCTGTATTTTCTAAGGTTATAAAGTGATAACATAGCACTAGAGTTAGATGTGCAAATTGGCCACTGCTTTAGTATATTATTTTGAGGCTAAGTAAAGGCTCCCTCAACCTGATGTGTCTCCTTAGGTCTCCTTACATTTCTATCTCTATTGAAAAATTTCACTATTAGTAATGTATTACTAGAGGTTATTTACTGTCTCTTTAAATTCTCACCTTTTTTTTGAAATTCAAGCATTCCTAATAGAGGTAAGAGACTCAGCTAGTGGAAATCTAGTGAATGTCTATATGAGTTAGATTTATCAATGAACTGTTAAATTTTCCCAAACAATAAAGGGTCAGACTTCAAAAGGTATAAGTAATTGAAAAAACTCAAGGGAGCAAAAAGGAAGAAATTGGGGGATAATATAAAGAGAAATTTGTTGACTTCACATATCCTGTCTACTTATCAACTAAGGTATAGTTACAATGGATATGTTTCAACAACCTGCCGATCTACATGTACATAAACTAGAAAGGGGCCCATGTCAATCATTGAAATTGGTTTTTCTTTTTGATGTTTGGAGGGATTAATATTACTTCTTAAACTTAATTCCAAGTATGATGTGAAACATTATAATACGTTCCAAATTATCAGATTTAGTGATCTATTTAATTTTTTCATTTACCTTTTTAAATTTTTGGGAAAGATCCTTGTTAGCATATGGTAGTTTGCACATGGGGTTCATTTTCACCATTCCATGTGTTTATAAGGTACCGCATCAAATTCATTCCTTCTATCACTTTTCCTCATCCCCTATACCTACTTTTTAAAACAATTTCACCTGCTTTTTAAAGAAGTTTTCATCCAGATGAACTTCTTAAAACTTATTTTAGTTGACAAATAATTGCTTATATTTGTAACACACAATTTGATGTTTGGTCTATGAATATGTTATAGAAAGATTTGATAAAGCCAATTAACAAATCTATCACCTTATCAAATCTATCACCTTACAAATCTTTTGTCAATTGTGGGGCTTGAACTCAGGGCCCAGGTGCTGTCCCTGAGCTCTTTTGCTCAAGACTAGTGCTCAACCACCTTGAGCCACAGTTCCACTCAGTTTTTGAGTGGTTAATCAGAGATAAGAATCTCTTGGAGCCTTTTCTGCCTGGGATGGCTTTGAACTGCGATCCTCAGATCTCAGCCTCCTGAGTAGCTAGGATTACAGGCGTGAGCCAGCTGCACCTGGCAAACCAATCTATTCTTTAAGCAATGGTTATTTTTTATATTATTAAGTATGGTTATCATACAGAGAAATTGATCACTGAAACTTTTCTTAACTTTGTATTCTTAGCCTCCAGTCTGTTTCTATGAAGTTGGTGTTTTTTATTGTGCACATTGTTGCTCTTTAGATAGCATTTACTTTTCTGAACATAGCTTATTTCACTTAGAATCATGTTCTTCATATACACTCATGTTCCTGTGACACAATTTCTTTCTTTAATATTATGTAGTATTTCAATGTGTATATATGCCAAATTCTCCTTTGGAATTCACCTACTCATGACTAGTTAGGTTGTTTACATATTGTGATTATTGTGAATGATTGTAAAGTGAAAATGAGAGTGTAGGTATGTCTTTAATCAACTTATTTCAATCTCTTTAGATATACACTACAATTAAAATGGATGGATCATATATTCTTTCTATTTTTACCTTTTGAAGAATATTCATATTGTTTTCTAATGTCTATGGTAATTTATGTTCCCCTCAGAGCTCAGACAACCTAGGCTTAAAACTTCCTAAGTGCCTCATTTCAGAGCTTGCATTGGTGGAAGATTCAGTTTGTTGTCTGCAAACTGACTACATGTTTGCCAGAGAGTATTTTAAGATTTAAAATTGAACTTCCTAAAGCCAGATACCAAACAAAACCAAACCAGAAACCCATTTCTTTCTTGTGAATTATATTCATGACAGTGAATAACATGGGCAGTAAAGATTTGGGAGATTATCTGATGGTTTCCTAGAACTGTATTTTATATAAAAACCCTGGTGACTCCTTTAAAATTAGTTTGTCAATTGAGCAAGCCAATTGCGCTTTAACATCTCAGTAGGAAATCTTTTAAAGATTGTATTTAGAAATTTGTTGGTCCCACAAAAATTGAAAAAATTTGATACTATTGCTAACTATATGGATTCATCTCAAACTCACAAGTAATGAATGCAGGCCCTCAAATTGATCTCCTATTTCTGATGCTAGTCACATGTAGTGGATCTTCATGTTACTCACACTTCTGTGTGATTTGGCTACAAAGCACTCCTAAGTTTTAAAAATTTGCTGTACTAGGTCCTAGATCTCAGGGAAATGCATTACTTTCACTTAGTGGTTCACTATAAACTGTATTACAAATTACATTATTATTACCTCAATATTCCTTCCTTTTCCATTCTCTAGAAGTTGGTAATGTGACATGGAAGGATAGGGGCTGAACACTGCAATTCTCTGCCTGACATGTTACATTTTGTTCATTCCATTTATTTAATGGACATATGGGTCATTTTTTCTCTTTTGCTGTTATGATAGATGCTATTAATAACATTAATGGAATGAAGTTTAGCATGGATTCATTTTTAATTTCTATTGATTATGCACATTAAGATGGAATGGATAAAGTTTATGGTAACTATATTCTGAGTCACTGCTAATTTCCTTTCCAAAGCAGCTACATCACTCAACAATCCAATCAGAAAGGATTTGAATTGTTACAGATGCTGTTCAAAATTTTTCTTTATTTTTTAATTAAAATACAGTAATAGTATGAAGGAGGTTTCACTGGAATAATTCAATTTTAAGTATAATATCCTTCTAAGGTAGGAAGCTGGATGAGGGGATGTGCATTTGTGTTCCCAGTGAGGACAGGAAGCCTAAAAAGACACATATGATGTTTTCTGAGTATACCTATGTGGGAAGTAAAACTCTATTTTAACACATTATCCATCAAAAAAGGCTAGAAGCATGGTTCAGTAGACTCATGCTATCTTAATAAGCACAGAGCTCTGTGCAATACCACCAAAACAACAACAAAACCCAAAAGCCTCGTCCCAAAACACTAAAAGTAAACAGGTCCATAGGGCATTTTATAAAGGCAGTAACCAAAATAAAACAAAGCAGGTATTCTTAAAAGACAAAAGATCTTCAGATACAAGGAACACACATAAAACTCTCTGTAAATTACTCAGCAGAAACTTCAGGAACAGCACAACACTTTTTTTTAAATTTATTTATTTATTTTTTATTTGTGAACATACTGTACAGAGGGGTTACAATTACATGGGCAGGATAATGCGTACATTTCTTATCAAGCATTGCAGCCTCCTCCTTTGGTTTACCCTTCACATCCCTTCCCAGCCTCCCCCCTCCTCCCCAATCCCAACCCTTCTCCTCACCGACGTTGTAAAGCTCGTTTTGGACATGACAACTTATACTTCTCGTTGTTGCATCAGGTCCACCTGAGGATACCCACTTTTACCTCTAATATTCAACCTAATATTTTATGTCATAGCACACATATAACAATTACTCAAAACAGTGAGGCATTCTACTTTCCAAAGTGGTTGAACAAGTTTACATTCCCACCAACAATGCAGTAAGGTTCCTTTCTGTCCACATCCCCTCCAGCATCTGTTGTTATTAGAATTCTTGATTATAGCCATTCTAACTGGGATGAGGTAGAATCTCAATGTTATTTTGATTTGTATTTCTTTTATGGCTAGAGAGGTTGAGCATTTCTTCATGTGTCTATTGGTCATTCTTATTTCCTCATCAGAGAAGTTTCTCTTTAAGTCTTTAGCTCATTTATTCATTGGGAAGTTGTTTCTTTGAGGATTTGTTGTTGGGGGATTTAATTTTTTGAGTTCCAGGTATATTTTAGAAATGAGAAGCTTGTCCATTTTATGGCTAGTGAAGATCTCCCAATCAATGGGCTTTCTATTAATCTTGCTAGTTATGTCCTTTGCCATGCAGAATCTCTACAATTTTATGCAATCCCATTTGTCCAATAGAGCTCCCCTGTTACCCAGCAATCCCACTTTTGGGCATTTACCCAAATGATCAAAAACAAGACCATACTAAAGCTACCAGCACAACTATATTTTATTGCAGCATTATTTACCATAGCTAAGATATGGAACCAACCCAGATGCCCCTCAGTAGAAGAATAGATCAAGAAAATGTGGTGTATATACACAATGGAATTCTATGCCTCTATCAGAAAGAATGACATTGCCCCACTTGTTAGGAAATGGAAAGACTTGGAAAAAATTATATGAAGTGAAGTAAGCCAGGCCCAAAGAAACATAGGTCCCATGGTTTGCCTTATTTGCAATAACTAGTATATGTCTGAGATAAGCAGAAAAGGTAATATAAGTTGATGTTAGGTGAACTAAACCCAAAGATAAGCACTCAAATATTTTTTCTTTTTTGTGATTGTTTCTAATATATTTATAAGATGATTTCTTTGTTGTTTTATATGTCCCTAACCCACTGTATAACCCCTGCTTTCACTGTATTTGATGTTGGTATAATTTGTGGAGGGGAAGAGAAAAAAACAAATTGTTTAAATAAGGATACAGTTGGACTCATTGCAACAATGAGATGTACAAGTCGTTATGTGGAAAAATGAACAAAAACAAACTCTACAACTTTGAGGGGTGCAAGAAGGAGGCGGGGGCGTGATGGAGGAGATGGGAAGGGATGGTAAGGGAAAACAAAGGAGGAGGCAACAATGCTTGATAAGAAATGTACTCATTACCTTGCCCATGTAATTGTAACCCCTCTATACGGTATTTTCACAATTAAAAAATAAAAAACAGTGAGGCATTCAAAAAGGAGAAAAATATGTCCCTGATAACATGCAGATGAGTATCTTCTATGTAGAAAATCCTTAGATATCTACTAACGATATTTTATGAATACTGGATGAGTTAACTAAAGTTTGAAGAAAAAAAATGAACCTATAAAAATTAGTAACCTTTTATCCGGGTGCCGGTGGCTCACACCTGTAATCTTAGCTACTCAGGAGGCTGAGATCTGAGGATCGCGGTTCAAAGCCAGCCCGGGCAGGAAAGTCCTTGAGACTCTTATCTCCAATAGACCACTAGGAAACTGGAAGTGGCTCTGTGGCTCAAGCAGTAGAGAGCTCGCTTTGAGCTGAAGAGCGCAGGGACAGTGCTCAGGCTCAGAGTTCAAGCCCTGTAACCGACCAAAAAAATTTAATTTTTATATACAAGCAAGAAACAATGAAAAGAATCAAGAAAACAATTGCATTTACATGAGCATCAGCAAATGCTTAGGAGTAAATTTGACCAATGAGGTGAAAGATATGCACATTAAAAATAATTAAATAATGAAAGAAATTGAAGGTGACAGAAATTTTAAAAAAGTATTTCTCTGGGTGCTGGAGGCTCATACCTGAAATCCTAGCTACTTAGGTGGCTGAGATCTGAGCATTGCATTTCTAAACTCTCTTTGGCAAGAATGTTCATGAGATTCTAATCTCCAGTTAAGCACCAAAAAGCTAAAAGAGGAGCTATGGCTCAAATGTTATAGTACTTAACCTTGAGCAAGAAAATAAAAAGCTTTGGGTAGTGCCCAGGCTTTGAGTTTAAGCCCCAGGACAGACACACACACACACTAAAAATATATCCCGTGTTCATCAATTGTAAGAATATTGCTAAAATATCCATAATACACTCCAAATGTACAAACAATCCAAGCTGTCAAAATTTAATAACATTTTAAAGGAAATCCTCAAAGTAATCTATAATTAATATGGAACCACCAAAGATCCAAATAGCCTAATAAATCCTAAGCAAAAGAGGAAAGTTGGAGATGTGGAGATGTCACAACCTAGTTAAAAATCTACTGCAATAAGAGTCAAAATAACATACAAACTATGGAACTGAATTGAGATTGTAAAAATAAATCTTCGTGTCTGCAATCAATGGATTTTTGCCAGAAGTACAAAGAACATACAAGGGGGAAGAGTATTCTATTTAATAAATGGCATTGTGAATAACTCTATAATCACATGTTGAATGAAACTGAATACTGACCTCATATTATATAGAAACATCAACTCAAAATTTATTAAAGAAAAAAATTTATTAGAGAAAAAATAGGTCTTTAAGACATGTATTCTAGCAACTGTTCAAGACCAATGGTTCTTTTATGGTGAGAACCGTAAAAAAAAATCTACAAGTGCTACTGAGTTCATCCTGCTGTCTTTATCTTTTATTGGGGAAGCTATATACAGAGATGGTGCGAAGCTTTAGTCCAGTACCCTGATGACATCCTTACTGCTGGCATTTAAAAATCATTGCAATCTATTATCCATTGTACAGTCTCCTTTCCCTCAGCAAGTGTTCCAGCTTTGCTTCCCTATATGATGATGTACATCTCAAATGACATGATGACATGTTCATCCATAATTAAACATTGTCTCTACTAAGGCATTGTAGCAAGCCAAAAGGTGTTGTACAGACAATATTTATTTGAGTAGGATGAAAGACTTACAATTTGCTACAAATTCCAATAGTCTACATTGTGCTTTAATTACAGTGGCATCTCAAATGTTTCATATAGCATTTTTGTTGTCTGACAGTTCAAGTATAATCATATTTGATGGATTATATGGCATATGTGCTAACTGTTGGATCATTATTACTTTTTTTGTTCTCTTGAAATTAGTATTAAGGTCAGGGCAAGGTTCAAGAATTCCTGAGTAATTTGGTTATTGGTTTCTCTATTTTGCAGTCTCTTTTTAAAATGCTAATGAGTCCCTGTAACGGAAGCTGGGACTGATCAAAAGTATAAAATAAGACAGTGCAGTAGGATTATTCTTCTGGTGGACTAGCCTCTCCTTTATTCAAAAGGTTCTTGGATTATAAAGTAGCTCAAATTTAGGAAATTATTTATGACTCTTTTTCTTGTCCATTTAAGTTAGAATTCTGTCCATTGGATCTATAGCTCTTCTACTTAACTATATAAGGTAAAATTTTAGTAGCCTGTTCATCTCTTTTTTTCTTTTTTTAATTTTAATTTTTATTGTGAAAATACTGTACAGAGGGGTTACAATTACATGGGCAAGATAATGAGTACATTTCTTATCAAGCAATGGAGCCTCCTCCTTTGTTTCCCCTTCCCATCCCTTCCCATCCTCTCCCCTCCCCCCCTCCACCCAATCCTCCTCCCCCCCACCAAAGTTGTAAAGTTTGTTTTTCCACATAACGACTTGTACATCTCATTGTCGCAATGGATCCACCCGTATCCCTATTTAAACGATTTGTTTTTTCCCTTCCCCTCCACAAATTATACCAACCTCAAATACAATGAAAGCAGGCGTTATACCATGGGGGAGGGACACACAAAGCAACAAAGAAATAATCTTATAGATGTGTTAGAAACAATCACATAAAAGAAAAAACACATTTGAATACATATATAAATGTGGTGTATATACACAATGGAATTCTATGCCTCCATCAGAAAGAATGACATTGCCTCATTTGTTAGGAAATGGAAAGAATTGGAAAAAGTTATATTAAGTGAAGTAAGCCAGGCCCAATTAGGTCCCATGGTTTCCCTTATTTGCAATAACTAGTATATGTCTGAATCAAGCAGAAAAGGTCAGATAAGTTGATGTTAGGAAAATGAACCCTAAGATATGTATTCATGTATTTCTTTTGTGGGATTATCATGAACAGTTAGCCAACACCATAGATATCTCTGATTCACACTATGCTAATTACAGCTTTGAATCCAATCCGTGTTATGATATTCATTTCTGTCTTGTTTTTGGCAATTAAGTGCAATAACCTGGCCTTCATAGAGATCTCCCGTCAGTGTCAACAGTTCCCATGGTAATTCCTGTCTTACAGAGATCTTAAAAACATTAGATCCCCTTTCCATATGTCTTTTTCACAGGTGTGGTGAAAGGTTTTCCTGTTGAGTCATTCCAGGGTTGGATGACCAGGACTTATGTAATAAATATACTCTACCATTCCAGTTTCCTTAAGCCTTTCAACCCTTTTCTGTACAATATGCAAAAGTAGTTACTATACTTAGTTTAGGCCATTTGAGGGCATAAAGTCTTAGTGCTTTCTTTCCTCTACCTTAGTGCCCATTATAATTGCCCAAGCTAAAATTGAATACAGAAGCTCTGCTTAGTGGATATCTATCAATATATTCATTCAAACCTAGATCTGTTTTTCTTCAACCATCGTCCTATATTCTTAAATCCGTTCCTACCATATGTCCAAGATTTCTCTCTGTGTAAGTTTTAGAGATTGTGTAGTTCTTTTGGTGTGTATAATACCATCTGGAGAGTCACATGTCTATGTTTCACCCATTAAGGCCTACTAGGACTTAAGTCAAGTTATAGTTCTAGAAGCAAGAGAAGGTAGGAGAATAGTTCCTGAAGAGACTCAGAGGCAAATACCTCAGGATAAGCCATTACAGATTCTTAGGCAAAGATGCAGTGAAATCATTAGGCAGGCTTAGTGGGCCTGCTTTTCCTGGAAAGAAGACAAAATATTTTAGGTGTTTAATATCTCCAGCTTCATTTGGCTCTGTCAGTATACTCCCATTCCAATTTTTAATATCTATTTCTTTCCAAACCTTATTTTAAAAGAAGAATTCCTGCCAGATGGGGAACTTAATTTGCCTTATAATCAGCCAGTTGAAGGATGAGCTTGTTTTTGGTTTAACTAAATCTCTTGGCCCTATGACTACAGAAGATAAGTGCTTCTTTCAGGGGAAATGAAGAAACTTGAAGGTCATTGATATGAAGCTTGAGCTGAAAGTTTAAAGCCCTATGCTCAACCTTTACTCTTGTCATTCCCTCTAGCTCAGTTATGAGCAAGCAGTGCAGAGGTTTTTTTTTTTTTTTTTTTGAGTCCGGTCGTGGCGTCTGAACTCTGGGCCTGGGCGCTATCCCTCAGTTCTTCAGCTCAAGGCTAGCACTCTACCACTTGAGCCCCAGCACCACTACCGGCTTTTTTTCTTTTTGCTTATGTGGTGCTGAGGAATCGAACCCAGGGCCTGATGCATTCAAGGCAAGTGCTCTACCACTGAGCCACCTTCCCAGCCCCAGAGTTTTGTATTTTTGAAAAAAAATAATTCTAATATTATATGCACATGACCATAAGATGATGCTAAGCGAAATGAACCCCAAGATAGAGACACAGGACATTTTATCTTTCTTGCTGTTGTTTTTAATGTACCATGTGTTTTTTGTTTCTTTTATATGTTCTTCCCCCATAGTATAACCCCTGTTTTTCCTGTATTGGTTTCAGGTGCCCTGCATCTTATATATACATTTTTCTAATTTGAGGAGGGGAAGGGAAATAACAAATGTTCTCATCTCATTGTAACAATGAGATGTACAAGATGCTATGTTGCCAATGAACTTTACAATTGCGGGGCGGAAGGAGGGAGGAGTTGGGGAGGTGGGGAGGAAAGGAATGGTGGGGGAAAAACAAAGGAGGAGGTAACAATGGTCGATAGAAAATGTACTCATTACCTTATTCATGTAACTGTAACCACCTCTGTACAGCATCTTTACAATAAAATATATATTAAAAAACTATCTTCTGTACGGTTTTAATATATACTAGGCATTGCAGTATTTTGTGTACCTTTATTGCCAAATCATGTCTTGGCTACTATTGCTTCTTGACTATGAAAAGCTTTCAATGATGCTTTTAATTCTAATCATATTGAGAAAGTCAATTTCATAAAATCCAGAAGCAATCCAGAAATTCATCCTTAAGATATTAGCCCTCTAGAAAATTCTTAGTACTCAGATCAGTGTTACTCAATAATTCAGAAATTCATTGACCAGGTGTGTGTGTGTGTGTGTGTGTGTGTGTGTGTGTGTGTGTACTTGTACTAGGACTTGAATTTAGGGCCTTACACTAATCGCTTAGCATTTTTTCCTCATGGCTAGTGCACTACCCCTTGAACTGTATCATCAGCTCAGTAATTTGCTAGTAAATTGTAGGCAAGAGTCTCATGGACTTTTCTGTTTGTGCTGGCTATGAACTGTGATTCTCTAATCTCAGACTCGTGTTAGTATATAAATTCATCCCACTAATTTTTGACATACTACTGTTCATACTATTCTGATAATCCTTATTCTATTAGGTCAGTAATAGTGCCCTTGTTTCAATCTTGTTTTTAGTAAATTGTGTGTTCTCTTTTTTGTGTGTGTTTGGTCTAACTAACGGGCTGTTAATTTTGTCTTTTCAAATAATCAATTTTGGTTTCAATGATGTGTTTTATTGTTTTTCCATTATTCATTTAGTTTACTTATGCTCTAATCTTTATTATTTATTTCCTAACATTTGGCTTTAGTTTGCCTTTCAGTTTGTAGCTTCCTAAGGCAGAAGTTTAGGTCAATGCTTTCAGAACATTACTATTTTTAATATATTTCTTAAGATATAAACTTCCAAGTCTACTTTAGTTTTGTTGAATCAGTCTGATATGTTATACATTTAATTTCATGGCTGCAAAACTATTTTTATAATTTGGCCAGGTGCCAGTGGCTCACGCCTGTAATCCTAGCTGCTCAGGAGGCTGAGATCTGAGGATCAAGGTTCAAAGCCAGCCAAGGCAGGAAAGTCCATGAGACTCTTATTTCCAATAAAACCATTAGAAAACCAGAAGTGGTGCTGTGGCTCAAGTGGTAGAGCGCTTGCCTTGATCTGAAGAGCTGAGGGACAGCACCCAAGCCCAGAGTTCAAGCCCCACGACCTACAAAAAAAGTATTTTTATAATTTATCTTGTGATATTTTTCTTTGATCCATTTTTCTTCACAAGTGTGTCTTCAAATTTCCTCATATTTGAGAGTTTGCAAACTTTTCTTCCCTTATTCATTTTAACTTCATGCAATTATGGTCAAAGACCATATCGTGTATGATTTCAGTTTTTTAAATTATATATTCTGATACTGTTGAGTGGAATGTTTTACTGTTTTCTATTAAGTTTAGGTAGTTTATAGTGTTGTACCGATTTTGTACATTCCTGCTCAATTTCTGCCAAGTTATTGTTCTACCAAGTTGTTCTGGACCAATCTTCTTACTGGTGTGCTTTTGCTCTAGCTGGATAGGAATCACAGGGAGTCAAGAAGAAGCTCTTCCTGTGCTGGCAATCCTAGGTCCTTGAGTATTCAAGTTATTGGGGATAACTGGCAGACCCAGATGCTTACAACCCCATACCCTGACAGGTACAGGCTATTCCGCTAGGCATTAAAAGCTATGCATTTTTTTTTAGACACTGGCAGCCCTGACACATGGCTTATTGTAATTCTAAGCTTTAGGTGGCAGCAGCAGCAACATGGGGAGCAAAACACATTCAACAGTTGTTGCTAGTTGTTGCAGCTCTCAAGTAGACTTCATTTGCTAAGATCTTCAGCTCTTCAATGACAAGCATTTCCAATCTTGTGCCTAAGGTGTCACAACTCTCAGCTCTTGACTGAAGCTAGTGATATAGTTTGGAACCTAGGGTATCTGAGTCCTTACTCTTTAAGGCTTGGCAGCCCCAAGGAACTCTTTCAGTGACCAGGGATTCAAAATAATTTCTTGTGCTGTTACAGCCTTCCATCTATCTTTAGCTTTAGGTTTCTTCCCTTTGTTATCGTCTCTCTACTTTCATCATTCCTTTCATTTCTGCCATCCCTACTCCTGATGATTACTGTAGTCTAGGTTACTCTTAGGAACTCTTCAGCTATTGCTGTTAGCACTCTGTTGCTTCTTCCACCATCTTCTCTTCATATCGCCACCTCACCCCACTGTATCAATGCTAAAGATAAAGATAAAAAGTAGGAAAGAAAATATCTTTTGGAAGAAGCTTTTCATTGAACCTAATATTATAACACCAGAAGAGAGACTGTATCCTGACTGACTCAACAAGTTAGCCAAAGAGCCTCTTTATAGCTAAAGAAAGTGACATGTGGTTATTTTTTCAGCAAGCACAGCAAATCTTCATACCAACAAAGGATTGTGTTTGCGCCAATCACACGACTTGTGTTGAGACACCATGGGATCTATTTCCCCCTCTAGTCTCAATGAAAATGGCTGTAAGTTCATCTAAGAGTTTGCAGAGGCTCTTTCTTGCTTTCCAAGGCCATGTCTTCAGCCATGGTTGAAGTGGTCCCCCACAACTGCTCATGTGTTCTCAGAGTGACTGTGATGTCTCCAACATAGCCAACTTGTCATGAAGGTATTTCAAGCAATTACCATCCAGGGTTGCTTGGCTGATAGGCTTGCACTGAAGACAGCCAGGGCACCAGAGAAGGGTCTAACAGCTATCAATTAAGGAGTAAAATTTTCCTGGTCCCTAATATTTTAGCCTATTTAAGGGCAAAATACTGATTGAAAGATGAACTTATAATAAGGACTATCATTAACACGACCAATTCTATGCTTCTATCAGAAAGAATGATATTGTACCATTTGTAAGCAAATGGGAAAAAAAACTTGGAAAAAGTTATATTGGGTGAAGTAAGCCAGACCCAAAGGAACATAGGTTGCATAGTTTCCTTCATTTGTTGTAACTAGAATGTGCCTATAAATCTACAAGTAAACACTCTGGGTGGTAGAAGACAAAAAAAATACACTTGGACATGGTAAATTATACAGGACTCTAGACATTCACACAGTGAGACCAAGGGAGGATATTCTTAGGAGAGGATCACAAAGGCTCAATAACTATGTAGATATGATCATATAAAATGATGTATATAGACATGAACTCCAAGAATGGAAACAACAGGTTTTATGTTATTTTGCTTCTTGTTTATTTTCTCTTTGCTTTGTCACTGTTTTTGTTTTCTGTACCTTTTGTCTGGTATTTAATTTTATCTGTTTGGGGGATGGTAAAGGAAAGCATAGAAATGGAGGAATAAAGGGTGAACAAATGCAGTAGTGATACTCAGTAGACACTATGTTGAACACTAACTGTACAACTCATGGAAGAGGGGTGTCAGGAGGGAAAAACTGGGAGAGAATGAGAGGAGGGGTGACATTGTCCAAAACAAAATGTACTCATTACCTGACTTATGTAACTATAGTACCTCTGTACATTGTCTTTACAATAACAATAAAATTAAATTAAAAAAAAGTGATTTAGCCAGTGTTTTAACATTCTCACCTCCTGCCCCAGCATCTCAGGGTAAGATAGGGCCCTCTAATTCTATTATTGAAAGCAGACTATTAGAATATTTAATTACCAACTTTTGTTACTTGTCTATTCCTTGTGTGTTTGTGTGTGCACGTGCCAATCCTGGGGCTTGAACTCGGGTTCTCAGTGTTGTCCCTGAATTTCTTTGGTCCAAGGCAATCCTCTACCACTTGAGTTTTCCATGGTTTATTAGAGATAAGTCTTACAGATATTCCTGCCCCAACTGGCTTTGAATTGTGATCCTCAGATTTCAGCCATCTGAGTAGCTAGTATTATAGATGTGAACCACTGGCATCTGGTTTTTATTCTATTTTCATTTCTGGTTTTTCCTCATATATTTCAGCCCATTATTTTAGGAGTATATATTTTAGTTACTAAATTTTCCTCATAAAAGTGATTATGTTCTAATTATAATAGTTTTTACCTTTAACATGAATTTTGTCTAAAATCTATTTTGTCTTATATTAATTATTATTCTGTCTCTATCTCTCTCTGTCCTTCTGTGTCTGTCTGTCGGTCTGTCTGTCTCCTCTCTCTCTCTCTCTCTCTCTCTCTCTCTGACAATGCAAAGCTATGTTACCCAGATTGACCTTGAACTCCTGGGATCAAGTAGTTCTGTTTTAGCCTGCTAAGGAGCTTGTACTAAAGACACATGCTACCATACCCAGCAAGTTAATAAGTCTCATTATAGCTTTCTTATGTCATTGGGACTTGAACCCAGTGCCTTGTGTATACTAACACACCTTTGACCTCTGAGTTACATCCTCAGTCCTCTCTCTTTTGTTTACAGTTTAGATGCATGTCTTATTTTGTAACTTTATGGTTTTTTTTATTGTGAAAATACCGTACAGAGGGGTTACAATTACATGGGCAAGGTAATGAGTGCATTTCTTATCAAGCATTGTTGCCTCCTCCTTTGTTTCCTCTTTCCATCCCTTCCCATCTCCCCCTCCCCATGCCAAAGTTGTAAAGTTCATTTTCAACATAACATCTTGTACATTTCATTGTTGTTATAGGTCTACCTGTATTAACTTCATGTTTTAATCCATGTATTTCTCTGAGTCTACCATGTGTCTATAAGCAATAGATTGTTGAATATCATTGTTTATTTTAATCCATTCTTCTAATATCTGTTTTTAATTCCTATATTTAATCTGTTTACATTTAATGACAGGTAAGTTTGGATGTGCATTGTTGTCTTACTTTTTTCTTACTATGGCATTAGGCATCTTTCTTTCCCTTCTTCCCACACTCTCCTTTCCCTCCACCCTCTTCTCTCTTTCTTTTTCTGCCAGAACTGTGGTTTGAACTCATGGCCTGGTTGCTAGTGCTTTTCACTTAAGGCTAGCACTCTACCACTTGAGCCACAGGTCCACTTCCCGCTTTTGGTGGTTAGTTGGAGATGAGTCTCATGGGCTTTCCTGGTTTCCATCCTCAAAATTCAACTTCCTGAGTAGCTATGAATATAGCCATGAGCCACCAGTGTCTGCCAATATTAGGCATGTCTTTTTAATTTTTTAATTTTTGTTATTATAGAGGTGATGTACACAGGGACTACAGTTACCAAGTCAGGTAAAGAGTATATTTCTTTTGGAACAATGGCACCTCTTCCCTTGCTGTCTCTCAGTTTTGTCTTCCCATCCCCACCTACAACTTTTATAGTTAATTTTCAAAATATTGTCTAGTGAGTACCATTGCTGCATTTGTTTACCCTTTGTCCCTCCATTAGACATTTCTTTATGCTTTATTTCAAATAATTTGTTGTTCCTTTTGCTTTAGTTTTTAGGTTATTTTTAGTAGCTTTCCTTGATAATGAATGCCTTACCTTACAATAATCTAGTTCAGAACAATACCAGCCTAATTTCAGTGAAGAAATCTAGAAGTAGAGGGAAAGGGTAGGGGCTGATAAGAATATGAAGTAGACAATATAAGTGATACAGAAAGAGAAAAGTGGTTAAAGTTTAAATTAAAGCAAAATACAAATAATAGGAATTGACAGTTGTGCACGTGGTATTAAAAGGTAAATATGTTAATGATGCCACTTCGTGTGAATTGAGTTTAATGCAAAGTAATCATATAACAACATTCCAACTCATACTTTTAAAGGTCTAGGTGATGTCTTAGAGGCAATAAGAGAGAATACTTGTCAGGGAACTATAACTCAAGTTCAGAACCTTATCACAATATCACCTAATGTAGTAGGAAGAATAATTGGCTTCTAATCCCAGTTCCATCACATACTAGCAGTTTAATCTTGGGCAACAACTGGAACATTTTTTCACTGATTTAAATGAACACTTAGAGGAGCGTCACAAAGATTAAGTACATGGCATACTAGAAATGCTCAATAAATTTGATTGCCACTAAATGCTGAATCCAAATTGGTGTGTTTGGATACTTCAAAAATCCAAAGAAAATTGAGGTTAATAAAGACTAGAGAAGCTTCTGGTGTAATTGCAACTTCATCTGATCTTTGTAACATATTCATATTTCATATTTCTTGTAGAATTATTCAAAGCAATTTAGAATAATAGTTACTTTACTACACATACACTGAATACATTAGCTTACTTCTCTGAAAGTACAAAAAATGGTACACATTGTAGTTGAAAAAAATTGTGGATCAAATAAATTCAGAAAAATACCTTGTAAGAGGAGGGACTTACATTCAAACTCAGGTCTGTCTAGAGTCTTTATTTGAAACCATTTTAGTGTATTGACCATGAAAAATAAAAAAAAATTAAACTGAATTAAAAACATAATGGCCTCGGATGAAAAAGAATTTTAAATACGTGGTTATGGGAGAAAGTTTATAAATGTCTCTAATTTCTACAGGAAAATAAAATCATAAATATGTTTTCCCTTTAAAACTGAAAATCAGTCATAAATTAAAGTGCTTACCAGCTAGATTTCGAAACCTTTTAAGAATAAGGTATTCTTTTGCTTTGATTGAACTCACTGTTTTCACATTTCTGACACTCCAGAAGCAGAAATTCTGGGACAACATAATTTTTTTTCTCCTACCTGCTTTGTCTTAAAGTTGTCTTGAATTTTTCAAGCATTTTTATGTGAGTGCAGAAGCCACAAACCAGTGGCTATTCTGGATATTAATAATAACTTGTTAATTTAATTAGATGGCTAAGAATAAATTCATTAGGCTTTCCTCAAATATTCGATGTGATGAAAAGAATAGTTCTTTTTTTATTTTATTTTATTTGTGAAGATACTGTACAGAGGGGTTACAATTACATGGGCAGGATAATGTGTACATTTCTTACCAAGCATTGCAGCCTCCTCCTTTTGTTTACCCTTCACATCCCTTCCCAGCCTCCCCCCTCCCCCCCCAATCCCAATCTTTCTCCTCCCCCCCCACCCCCCGCACCAACGTTGTAAAGCTCGTTTTGGACATGACAACTTGTACTTCTCATTGTTGCAACAGGTCCACCTGTATCTTAAACAACTGGTTTTTCCCCATCTCCTCCTCAAGTTATACTGACATCAAATATAGTGAAAGCAGGGGTTATACTGTGGGGGAGGGACATACAAAGCAACAAAGAGATAATCTTATAAATGCATTAGAAACACATGCATGAAAGAAAAAAACATTAAGATACATATCTAAGGGTTCATTTTCCTGACATCACATTATCTGACCTTTAAAAGAATAGTTCTTAAAAGCTTAACTTCTCACTAAGGCATTAAGGCAACTGTCATACTTTTCCAACTCTGAAGTTCTTAATATTTAAATACAGAATCCTGATAATGTGTTTTCTAAAATCAAGACATAATGAAATATTTTTTGCTATAGTTCCTGTTCTGTTTTACTAAAGCACTTTTTACATGGAAATAACTAAATGAAGGTAAATAGGACAAATTATTCTACACAATGATGAAAATGAACCAAAATTTTATATGCCATATATTTACACAATGTGTCATTCACCATTAAAAAATAAGAGTGTGTCAAAATTCACTTAATCATGTTTCTTCCCTAGCTAGATGAAATTTTACATATTTGGAATACAAATACATTTGACACTGTGATGTAAAAAAGCATCCTTTGGAATTCCATATAAGATGCTTTCTTGGGGGATAATATGGCATTATTAGAAGTTATTTATGATAGAATTGTTCAAATGCACAAATGGGTTTGCAAAAGTGTTACTAATATTTTTACAAATGATTCTAATAGGAAAAGAAGGGAATTTACCACAATGCTCATTAGTTAAATAAATTACACTGTGCAATTTTAATGTTCATTAAAATTGCTAATTAGATATAATTGACATGGGAGGATATTATATATTACTATGACAGTTATGATTGAGGGATTAAATGTATTGGCATAGAAAGCTGTGAGTACACAAGTCAAATTTACTAAAAAGAGCCACATATGCATTCATTTATCAGTCTACATGTGTAGAGAAATTGTTTGAAAAAGAGGTACCAAAGTGTCAGCAACAAAACTTCTGGTTTTGTATAAAACCAGAGCACATGGAGTCTCTGATTGAAATATATTTTACATTAATAAGATTTGTTTTGTTTGTGTTTACTTCTGTTTTCCAATGTGAAATTCTATTCCTTGTGTGAAGAAATAATAAAAAATTTAAAACAACATCATGTAAGTTTTTAAGGCAGTTTCTTACACAATTTTACCATTAGGGACTAGAAAAGTTCATTTTAAAATACTGTATTTGTCTTAGAAAATTTGGAAGGAACTAATCCCTCTTGTTGAAATAGTTCATGGTCAAGGTTAGTGGTCTAAATACTGGCATTGGTTCATTTCAGAACATTTGTTTTATTATTAGATAATTACAAAAATATGGTTTTCATCTTAGAAGTTCCTGGAAAAGTAGAAAATTCTCTGTAGTGGGAGGCAAGAGATCCCAGTTCAGCCGTTGCCACTAATTTTCTGTGTGAATTTGGAAACTTTACTCTCCTTTTTTTGGCCTTGGTTTCCTCATAAATAACTGAACCAGAGTTTAATGAACTTTAACAGCTCTAATATTTTAGGAATCGATAATGCATCTAGAAGCCAAGCAGTCTTTAGAAAACTCTGTGAGAAAATAGGCTAAGAAAAATAAATTAAGCCCAGACTTTCTAAAATATTCTTTAGAGGCTTCTAATTCTCAACTCACATTGGTCCTTATTGGTATTTCTCTCCATTAATTTTTAATGAGATTTTAAAACCAATTCTATTAAATGTCAAGCTATTTGAATGTTGTATACTTATGACACCTGCTGGTCGCATCAAACATCACAGCTAATTTCTCATTTCTAATCCCCCTGACATTCCTTTCTACTGGTTCTCTTTCTCTAAGTGAAACCATTTTTTCTGTTCCAGATTCATTTGTTTATCATACAACTATTTAACCAACAAACACTGAGTTGACCCTTGATATATTCAGGACACTTTACTAGACCTCGAAGTAAAAGAATGTGTCTTTGATATGTTAAGAGGAACAAATTAGACTCCCTGGAAAGGAATGTAATCATATCATGCTGGGTGTGTTAAGCACACTTTTCTGAAAAAAAAAATGAACTACAAATATTCTGAAGCCAGAGAATTGATTCGTATGTTTCAGAAGTCAGAAAAGGCTTCATGGAGGAAGTGAGCCTTGCCTTTTTTTTGGGGGGGGCTCTCTGTTATCCCATGTATGAAATAGCCATATTTCACACATTATTGTTGTATAAGATTGCTGCTGCAGATTGGTAGAGAGAGATAAAGTACTTAACATGATACCTGCCAATAGTAGATATTCAGTGATTGTTAATCATGCTATAACAAAACTAGAAATGATCATGAGTATTAATCATTCTTTAACATTATGTCAGGGACTAGTTTTGGTTCTTCCTTGTGTGTCCTTTAAAATTTTAGACTCAATATAGATAATATAATAGCAATGATTTCAGCTAGTCCAATGGATAAGCTATGAAAAGGTGATCAATAGTTTCCTAGACTAATTGGAGAAGTTGGCATCAATCAACTCAGTGAAAAGAATAAATCACTCAAAAGTAGCTGCCTGCATGACCTGGTTGCTTGATTGAAGTAAACTGCCTGTTCAGTAAATAGTCTGAGAATTTCATATCGTTACTGTGAAAGCATCAAATAGTGTGCTCAGCATCTGGAATGCAGATTGGTTGACTGTATTTTTACCATTATTTTTTAATTGGCTGCATTTAAATTTGGGTAGAAGTTGTCTTAGACCTTATCTGGTTTTTCAAACTCATGTTTCAAGAGTTGTCACAAAATAGGTATTAACTTTTGCACTTAAGTACTAAGTAGTGAACAATAATATTGCCTCTTTTTTCTTCTCATTCCAAAAAAGTGCTCAACAAACTGCCTTTGAAAGTAACAAAAAAGTAATGAAGTATTAAAATATAATTTATCCATTTGTTTCTGTATTCAGAAGTATAAATTATATTTCTTAAAATGTCAAACATTTAGTAGTTGAACTTTCATCTTTAGGGGTAAAATAATTTGTACTTTAGTGGCATTGGGCCAAAAACAATAATGTTCTGACATTAAACAAACCCAAGAACAAGGACCATGACATATTAGGATTGAGTTTTTAACCAGGATAAGGAAGACTTCAGAGAAGACATGATTGTTATCTTCAGATGTTTGAAGAGCTTTTATGTACAACAAGGAGTAGAATATTTTATCTGACACTGACAAGAATAACTAGAATGAAAGATCAGGGGAGCATATTTTTAAATCACTAAAAAATATTCTGAAAATTAAAATTGTAATTGTTCACCTTGATAGCATTTTCATAGAGTTGTTCTGTGAGCGGAAGTGGGAAAAGCTCCTTTTTGCTTCATCAATGAATGAGCAGATACTTTCTAGTCTTTTATGTATTCTGGTAATGGCACCAAGTGGTTACAAGGATATTCCCAAGGACAGTAGAGTTGCCATATTATTGTTAACAAATACAGAACTTTAGTCAAAGGAGCATTAGAAAAGTGCTATATCAACAGGGCCAATTTTGCCTTTGTCTAAGAGGCAAAAGTTATCTGAATAGTACTTTCAAACCCACATGTTTCCAAGGCCTGATAAACTGCCAATCCTTATCTTGACCACTATTCCATGTATCATTGATAAAAGCTCATAGAGCTACCTGAGCAGCTACCCATTCATTTATAAGTAGCAACTGTAAGATTTCGTTTTCCCAAGGATGATGATACAGGCCCCAGTAAATCTCAAAACGTTGAGTAATCACTGGACACAACTATATGATGGAAACTAGGAACCTTAAAGAGTGATGGAATATATGTGTGAGGGTTATTTTCCAATGAGATCTTGTCTATTGGTTAGTTCTACAGGTCAGATTAATTGTTTTTCAAAGGAAAATTTAACTTAAGTGGTTGCCAACACATCCAATCTTGATTCCTGAAAATATTGTCTTTGCTACTATGATTGCTTTGGAGATTGATATGCTAATTTTTATTTTACATAGTTAAGACGCTGGATTTCACAAAAATGCACACTTGAATGCTTCTATGGTAGGAAAATCTTATTTCTATATATGTAAAACATGGACTTGTGATATATGTGAACGTGCCCTTGATGGTGTTTTCCCTCTATTTTCTGCAGAAACCATCACTCTAATGCTTTTCATAAGGAAGAAAATGGGAAGTAACAGCACAAACAATACGAGGGCAAAGTGCACTGATTTTCAAATGCCTTTTCAGTACTCCCTCTATGCGACCACCTACATCATCATCTTCATCCCTGGTCTTCTGGCCAACAGTGCAGCCTTGTGGGTTCTCTGTCGCTTCATCAGCAAGAAAAACAAAGCCATCATTTTCATGATCAACCTCTCTGTGGCTGACCTTGCCCACGTGCTGTCCTTACCCCTCCGGATTTACTATTACATCAGCCACCACTGGCCTTTCCAGAGGGCCCTGTGCCTGCTGTGCTTCTACTTGAAGTATCTCAACATGTATGCCAGCATTTGCTTCCTGACATGCATCAGCCTTCAGAGGTGCCTCTTTCTCCTCAAGCCATTCAGAGCCAGGAACTGGAAGCGTAGGTATGATGTGGGCATCAGTGCTGCAATCTGGGTCATCGTTGGGACTGCTTGTTTGCCACTCCCCATTTTGAGAAGCGCTGGGTTAGACAACCACACTGAATCCTGCTTTGCTGATTTAGGCCTTTACCATATTAGCATGGCTTCCTCCATTGGCATGGTAACTGCTGCTGAACTTGGAGGGTTTGTGTTTCCTGTTGCAATTATTACTTACTGCACCTGGAAAACAAGAAAATCTTTGCAAGAATCTCAAGTTCCACCTCAGAATACCAAAGAGAGGAAAAAGGCTTTGAGAATGGTTCTGATGTGTGCAGTGGTGTTCGTTGTATGTTTCACGCCATACCATCTCAACTTTCCTTTCTTTATGATGGTGAAGCAAGATATGTTCTCAAACTGTTCCTTTACAAAGACCACCCTATGCTTCCACATCATTTCCTTGTGTCTCGCAAATCTGAATTGTTGTCTTGATCCAGTTGTATATTATTTTATGACCTCAGAATTTCGTGATCAATTTTCAGAACACAGTGGCTTGGTTCTTCAGTCATGTGTGAGATGTAGGGACAGTGCTTTGGAAATTCATCAGAGAAAGGATGATCTTCAAACAATCTCTCTTGAATGTTTGGATGATTCCAATATAATGTAATCAAAAAATTAGCAAGAATAATCTATATGCGTTATTGGTGTAGTTATGTCATTCTTAAGATTTTTCTTTTAAAATGATGATGCTAGTGTGTGTTAAGAAAAAAATGACCCATACTCCACACCATAAAAATGATCCTCTGAAGGATTTACCCACGCCAATATCATGTCTAAATGGAAGTGAATTTTTCTATGGACTTAATGAAAAATATATTTCATACCTAAGGGGATGAGCAACAGAATGGATTCATCTTTACCCAAGAGAAATGGTATGTCAATTGAAGACTAGGTGACACAAGTGAGTTATACAAACACTGAAAAATATAATATATGTCAGAATAATATGACCCTAATTATATTCAGGAAATATATGCTTGAGCTGATTCAATTAGAAAAGCCCATTTGAGATTAATATATTGTGGGAATTCATATCTTTATAACTTGAAATATCTGTGAATCTTTCCTTTTTCCTCTTTGTAGAAACAAACAATTCAAACGTACCTTAAATATCTCCAAAGTACCATGGAATTCACCCATAACACATAAACCTTAAGTATAAAATAAAATTATGTTCTAAAATGCTTTATGAACTTGAAATTAGCTTAAAATAAACCCTCTTTGTTTGGACGCCAGTGAGTGTGTGTGAAGTGGTGCATGTTTTTATATACTGGCACTAATTCAGAAAATGTTTTGTTATATTTGCTCATCAAAATCAATGGTTACATTCTTTGCTTAGTTTGATTGCTTCATATACAATTCAGACATAAACTGGTACATTAAAATCAGTGAGTTAGTCAGATACTGGTGGCTCAAACCTGTAATCATAGCTACCCAGGAAGCTGAGATCTGAGAACTGTGGTTAAAAGCCAGCCGGGCAAGAAAGTGTATGAGACTATATCTCCAGTTAACCACCGATAAGCTGGAAGTAGAAGTGTGGCTCAACTGGTAGAATGCTAGCCTGGAGCAAAAAAAGAAAAAAAGAGCTCAGTGACAGCAAACAGTGCCTGAGTTCAAGTTCCAAGTCTGGTGCACACCACACACATACACACACACACACACACACACACACACACACACACACACACATCAATGTTAATGGTGTTAATCATTTTCCAGTTAAAAAGTCCAGTCAGAACTTATTTTTCACCAGAAAAGATAATGTTGATGGGTTGAATCCTATTATAAGTAGAGAATGAAAATTATACTTTTAAAAGTCTCTGTGGTTATATCATTTTGTGATACAAGTCTTCCTGTATCATTTTTGAAACTGAAAATTATATGTTGGGTTTCATTAAAATTCCAATGTTAAAAACTCTGATAGTTTAAAAAATGTATAAAGACTTACTATCTAGCAAGTATAGGATTAGAAACTCACTAAATATATTATTTGTGTGATTTTTGTAACAATGAAGTCTTATGCAAACAAAAGTAGATAATATTTAGCACTTAGGGGGCATGGTATTCGAAAACAAAACATTCATGTAGACACAAAGGATCATGGCTTTAATTTTAGGTATGTCTAGGGAAGTTATGAAAGTTAGAGTAAGTTATTTCTCTCTGGGCTTTAGTATTATTTTATGGGGATTTGCCAAGATTGGATAAATAAATATATGTTTTAGAATGTGATTTCTATACACAAAAGCACTTTACAAATGTGTGCTCTTGTTAGAATTGGTATTCATGTTATTATTTAAGAAAGCTATCAGTTAGTGTGCTCGTCAAAATCAACAAGGGTTATCTCTATAAACATCAAAGCATTGTATACATTGCTTCTCTTAGGGCTATTGAAACCTCTTTGTACATACCTTAAAATGACCTCATTGAATTTTAGTTCTCTTTTGTTATGTATAGTACTATATGTTTAGCTTTTCAAGCTATCAATACTCAGTCTTTGCCACTGTCTTTAGAACTGTTTTAAGTAGTCTATCTTTTTGATTTGTTCTTCCTAATTTTCTGTGGCTTTCAAAACACATGAATCAGACAAGTTAGGAAAGAGTTTTAACTCTAAAATATGAATAAAAGCCTGCTTATTTTATTTTATTTGGATAGGATGTCTGCTGGAAAAGGAAAATCTCCTATGGAGCAAAGTGTATGAATTGAAGTTTATGGATATTATGACATCTATTTTGGCAATTGAGGACTATTTTGCTTCCTTCCTGGCTCTGTCAGCTGTGTTTAGATAGGTGGGGTTGCCAGATATTTGAGTTCCAGTGCACTGAGGTATGATTAGCTGTTTTTGACACCTAGAATTTCTTAGAACATAAACATTGTCATATATATGTATATATATATATATATAAATGTGTGTACAATTAACTTTTCAAAAATAGTTACTTATTATATCAAGAAGTAGTATATTTGAAACTATTTCAATGCTCTTACTGAGGTAATTTTATATTTGCCACAATGCTCTTAAGAAAACATGTGTTCACTTTGGCTGTTGCTTCCTTCCTCTTTAGGAGTGCTTTGCAGACATTCCCCTATGCATTTAAAGTTTTGAGAAACACTAATTCATTTTTAGAAATTGGCCTGTTTTTTATCATGAATAATGAACATTATCCATTAGGTTTAGAGACACACAAAAAAGGTCTGGCTTTCAGAATTTCTTGAAGTAACCAGAATTCTCCAGAAATCTGTAATTTAATCTTACTTCTAGAAGAGATTTATGAAGTCACCTTGATCAAGTATTTCTGGAGCCAAATATACAACCCCATTTCTCTATTCTTTGCTTCCCAAAACACAAGTGAGAAAGAATTTTAAAAATAGTATTATTGCTTCTACAGATGTGACTGATCGATACTAATTAAGGTAGATTCTAGTCCCATATGTATGGTTTTTTAAAAATCTGTGTAATCTTGTACAAGACATTTTATCTTTTTGAACCTGATTATATTTAATGAGTTCCCCTTTCTGCTTTACCAGGCATGGTAAGCTCCAGTAAGAAATACAGAGAATGCTTTAAAAATCATGTAATTGTACGTACACAGTAAAGGGTTGTATTAAAAATGAAATCAGGGTGGTAGGCACTGGTGGCTCATGCCTATAATCCTAGCTACTCAGGAGGCTGAGATTTGAGGATTGTAGTTTGAAGCTGACCTGGACAAGAAAGTCTGCGAGACTTTTATCTTTAATAAGCTACTCAGAAAAAAACAGAAGTGGCTCTGTGGCTCAAGTGGTAGAGTGCTAGCCTTGAACACAAAGAGGCTCATGGACAGCTCCCAAGCCCTGAGTTCAAGCCCCAGGACTGGCAAAAAGAAAAAAGAAAAAAAATGAAATCAGGGAAAGTAGACAGAGTGCCATCCTGAACTTCTAATAACACAGTGCATATTAGGAAATATTCTGACAACCTATTAACATCATAGAAAACATGAAGGTTTGAAGCTTGCAGTGCTCAAGGTTGGAACAGCATTGACTGGTGCCATTATTTTTTTGTTATTGTGGGGCCTTGGCTCTGGGCACTGTCCCTGAGCTCTTCAGCTCAAGGCGAGCACTCTACCACTTGAGCCACAGCACCACTTCCAGTTCTCTGGTGGTTAATTGGAGATAAGTCTCACGGACTTTTCTTCCTGGGCTGGCTTTGAACGGTGATCTTCAGACCTCAGCCTCCTGAGTAGCTAAGACTATAGGCATGGACCACTTGTACCTGGGGACTGGTACCATTTAAGGGTAACAGAAAGAACCATTTATTGATAATACTATCATAAGTTCCTTGGATCCAATCCTCCAGAAGAAAGAGTTGTGATACAGGTCAAAGATCTCTGACAAAATCAAATATCAGGGCTTGAACATAGCTTTACAAAAACAACTGATAACCAATAATGTATAGTCATTGTCCTCTGCAGATAAATTGTGCATATTGCAAGCATGTTCTTCAGAACTTTGGGAAGAAATAGATTTGAGACAAATCTAGAGGAACATATTATTGTAAAGAGGAGAGATGGAGGGGTAGTTTACTAACTAGCGTTGTTTGAACATGGGTAGACTTGTTGGGAGACCTTTAAGTATTAAATAGTTAAATCACTATTGTTCTTATAGTTCTTGGACAGATTATATGTATCAAATAATCAAATATACACGAATATGAACTATGTAAAACTTCAGTCTTTCGCATATAATTGAACATGATTTTTACTTCTTTCTTTTCTCGAACTCTTTTCAATGAAACCACAGCATATTTATTTTGTTCTTTGACAGATTAAATTTGAACCTAGTTTTTACAGGTAAGACATTAGTAGTTTCTTTCGACTACTAGATTCATTAAGGCTTTCAGATTTCTCTATTTTTATGGGCTGAAATTATAATTTAGTTCTCTTGGCATCATGTAAATGGAAGATGCTCAACAAATTCTTTTTTTATTTTATGTGTTTTTTATTGTAAAAATACTGTACAGAGGGGTTAGAGTTATATGAGTAAGGTAATGAGTACATTTCCTATCGAGGGGAAAAACAAAGGAGGAGGTAACAAATTCTTTTTAAATGTTTTAGTAGCAGCCCTATATTTTTGCTTTCAGAGCTCAAACACTAACATAAAGAGTAACAAATATCGACAATAAAAAATATCAAAATTATACATTCTGAGTCTCTCTCTGTCTTTAATGGACCGTGGCAATCACTAGGAACTAGGGGCCTAAAAAGGCATAATTAAAATGAATATGTACAATTAAAGTAATTATTTCTTCTAGATTAGTTGAATTTGCTGAATTTAATTAAGACCAAAGTCTGGTTGGTTTTCAGTAACAATATTGCATTAGACTATCATTTTTGTAGTTCTATGAAATATATTTCTAAGCTATGCTTTAAAAAGTGTGTCTGGTACACTATTTCATTTTTGCTTTGTTTTTGTGATTGTTTTTGCTAACAAAGGATCATTTATTTATGCCTTCTTCTCACTAGGGAAGTTGAGATATGAAAAGATGAATGAACAATAAACACAATACCTCATAAGTTCATCTTTCATGTATCTTCCCAGTTTTGTCTTTTTCTTTTCTAGTGAATTCAATAAAGTACTGATCAAAGCAGATGTGTGTGAATTCCATCAAAGTTGTTTCCAACACCACCTTCATACATTGCCTCTTGGAACTAGGAGTCAGCTCTTATTCTTACATTTACTCCAGCAAGAGTTCTAGATTGCTATTCTGAAGGTCACTGTCTCTTTTGGGTCATTCTTCCTTTTGGCTGCATGGTTAGATTCTCATTAAACTTCAATGGTTTTCATCCCACCTGGGGATAAACAAGAAAATTACTGTCCTAATCATATTTTATGTCCCTAACATTTGTGAAACTGTTAGTAGAAGAGCAATTATGGAAGGGAAGAAAACATCACAAAAGAACCAAATATAGATTAGCACCAGGATGAGAGTTGGCATACAGGGTAAGAATGAATTCATTATTGGTATGCTACCTTATAGATTGATTGTCTCCGATCCTTAAATTGTACTTATTATGATCTATATTCCTACTGCAGCTCAACTTCCTTAACATCTACTGAAAATGGCAAGAAAGCAGAGTCCTTGGTATGGCATTTAGTCTAACATAAACCTGTTTTACCCTACTCTGCTTGCACATAAATCAAATTTTCTCACTCTTTGTCAGATACGTCTTGGGCTTTTGCACCTCTGTATCTTCTGACTCCTCTTTCCAGACTATACTTTGTCTTCCTCAGACCACTTTAATCCTAGCTTCTTCTACTTTCGCTGCCACTCACCTTTAGTGATGACTCTCCTTGGTGTTTATATAAAACAAACTGGTTGAATTACATCTAGTATATTTAGCACACCTGGCTTACAATCTAAATTGGGAAAGAAGTATACAAATTTAATTTAGTAACCAAAGACAGAGAGTTGGAATAAATCAGGTTTATAAATAAAAAAAGAAACCAAGAAAGGAGAATGACACAGAGAGAAAACAGAGACAAAGAAGAAGGAAGAGGATGAGAAGAATTTGTTGTGAGAGGAGAAAGAAGAAGAGAAGGTGGAGTTGTAGGAGAAAGAAAAGAAGGAGGAGGAAAAGTAGGAGGAATGACAGGCAGAGAAGCCCATGCCTATAATCCCAGCTACTGGGGTGATAAAACAGTAAGATGGAAGTTCAAAGCCAGCCTGGACAAAGTTTCCATGATACCCTATTTGAAAAACAAACTAAGCACAAAAGGACTAAGAACATGATTCATATAACACAATGCCTTACAAGTATGAGATCCTCAGTTCTACCATCAGTACTACAAAAAATAAAATAAAATATGTAGCATAGGGAAACAGATAAGCACGAAGTGTCTAGGACAGAGGTATGAAAGCAACAGAAGATGAAAATGAAGTGATATAGTGCTTTATACCTCTCACTTTTCAACCAGAAGTCCTAACTCATTCTTTGTTTATCTGGCTCAGTACGGTCAGGGTAGAGCAAAGAGGAAACAGATCAAGACCAATCAAACACGGAAGTAGAAAATGCTTCACTTTTACCTATCCTGTTATCAAAGTTTCTATTGAAACTATCTCCAAAACAATAATGGAAAGGGCAAGTGGCAAATCGGCACATATATTACAATTCAGTTTTGTTTATAGTAAGTACTGGGAAAATAATGTACTACCTTACTAACAAAATGCAAAACAACTTTTTTCCTTTGCTATTTTATGGTTTGTTTCAGGACCGGCAAAAAAAAAAAAGTATGTATGTATAATAATATATTTTATATATATATATATATAGTGTTAAATCTTTTTAAAAGGCACAAGCTAAGATCTTTTGTAAAACTGATTTAAATCTTTGACAATATTTGTACATTTTTATGGGAAGAATGAGGTGTTTTGATTTTTTTATCAGTCAGGAAATAACTTTATTTATTTTTTATTGTGAAAATACTGTACAGAGGGGTTACAATTACATGGGCAAGATAATGAGTACATTTCTTATCAAGCATTGTAGCCCCCTCCTTTGTTTCCCCTTCCCATCCCTTCCCATCCTCCCCCCCCACGCAATCCTCCCCACCCCCCTCACCAAAGTTGTAAAGTTCGTTTTTGACATAAGGACTTGTACATCTCTTTGTTGCAATGTGTTTTGATTTTTGAGAATTATTTTTAAATTTTATTTTATTGTAAAGCTGATGAAGAGAGGGATTACAGTTACACAAATAAGGTAATGAGTACATTGCTTTTTGAACAGTATTTTCCCCTCCCTTGTTTTCTCCCTCATTCTCCCAAGTTGTAAAGTTCATTTCCAACACAGTGTCTAGTGATTATGGCTGTTGTATTGGTTCACCCTTTGTCACACCATTTCTGTGTTCCCCTTCCCTTCTCCAAATCACATAAATTTATATAGAAGACAAAGGATACTGAAATCAGAAACAGTGACCAGAGGAAATAAACCAGAGGGGGGAAAATAAAATAAAAAATAACTGAAAACAGTAAACTAAAAACAAAACAACAAAAAAACCCCACAACTCTTGTTTCCATATCATGGAGTTCATTTTGATTAGCATCATTTTACATGATCATATGTACATAGCTATTAGGCTATTGTGATCCTTTGCTAGGACTATCCTAGGCGCATGTATACAGGAAGTAATGCCCAACGCCCGGATGCAAGACAATTAGCATATTCATCACCTTATATTTTTTATTCTTTCTTTACAGTGAGTACATCCAACTTGTTTTTTTCTACCTATTTTGAGATGTGAAGTGCATGCTCATTATCATAGTCATCATGCTGTGACATAGAAAGCCAGAGCTTACTCCTCTTTATCTAACTCCAACATTATACCTGTTGACCAACCTCTTTCCCAATCCTTCTCCCTTCTGCTGTCCCCAGTCTCAAGCAAACATTCTCCCCTCAACTTCTATGAGATATTTCCGTAAGTTCTACGTATGAGTGACATTCCACTTAGGGTTTTTTTTTTTTACCTGATTTATTTCATTTAACATTGGTTTATACACTACAAAGGATCCCATGATTTGATACAGACTGTTTGAGAACTCACTTCCTATTTTTTTTTGGGGGGGGTCCAGTCGTGGGGCCTGAACTCTGGGCCTGGATGCTGTCCCTCAGCTCTTCAGCTCAAGGCTAGCGCTCTACCACTTGAGCCACAGCGCCACTTCCGGCTTTTTTCTTTTTGCTTATGTGGTGCTGAGGAATCGAACCCAGGGCTTCATGCATGCAAGGCAAGCACTCTACCACTGAGCCACCTTCCCAGCCCCACCTTCCCTTTCTAGACTACTCTCTTAAAGCTGTTCTTGTATCTCTGCTGCTTGTTGTCCCAAAAAGCACTGGCACTTTCTCTTCCTTTTTATCCATCATGCTTTTTCTTTTTGAAAATGTTAATGTAATTAAATCATTATTATTAACATTCTCAGTTTGAATTCTTCCCCTTTAGTCAGTTCGTATGTATATACAGAGAGCCCTGTATGAACTATACATTTTAGATCTAGCTATACATTTTCCCTCATTAGCTACTTAAACAAGGATAACGTCCTAAATTTTGATTTAATTAAAAGCCATTCAAAATTTATTACTAAGAAACAATATCTTTGACTTTCCCTCAAAGTGAATAAATACATTTTCTGGGAAAGTATGGCATTTTTTTCTTTTATTCTCTATGAAAAATGACCAAGAGGTTGCAATGACACACAATTTGTTCAAGAATCTTTGGGTCTCACTTTCTTTGCATTGCATTCCATATTCAATTGTATGCTTGGAATAAGATATTTGGATTTAATAGAAAATGATTCATGAAAGTTTTTTTTGCTTTTTTCAGCACAGACTGTTAATTGAACATATTGTGGCATTATTATATAGTCATATTTTACTTATTCTTCTATAATTCTATTGAAAATATTCAAAATTAAACATTTCTGTCATTCACATAACATTTTATTCCTTCATTTTTACATTCATTTCCTCCTTGACTTAAGAATTATTTTTTAAATTTAATTTTATTGTTAATGTACAGAGAGGGAATAGTAATATGCATTAATTAATGAGTACATTTCTTGTCAAACATTGTTACACTTTCCCTCCCCTTTCTGCCACTTTCCGTCCCTCATCCCTCCCAGGTTATAAGTTCATTTCCAACATACTGTCTTGTGAGTATCGCTGCTACATTGGCTCACTCTGTCCTTTGTCTCCCAATTTTGTTGTCCTCCTTCTCTTCTGCAAATCAGATAAAGGTATATACAAGACACAGGGTAGATGTTAAGGGGAAACAAAGGAGGAGGCAACAATGCTTTATAAGAAATGTACTCATTACCTTGCTCATGTAATTGTAACCCCTCTGTACGGTATTTTCGAAATAAAAAAATTTTAAAAATTAAAAAAAGAATAATTGAAACAAGTGGCCATAAGAGGGTTTTTAGGCAGTCTTGTATTTTCCAGTCAAGATAATATTAAATAATAATCAGGTTTAAAAAAAGACACAGGGTACCAAAACCAAAAACAGTGACAATAAGGAATAAACCAGAGGAAAGAAAAATGAAAGAAAAAAAATGACTTCACACAGTACATTAAAAACAACAACGAAGGAAAACCTCTTGTTTCCATATCTTGGAGTACATTTCACATTGTATCATCTTATATGGTCATATGTACATAGCTATTGAGCTATTGTAATCCTCTTCTAGGACTATCTTAGACATATACTAATTATTACAAATGAGGAAAACCATGGAGTCTATGTTTCTTTGGATTTGGCTTAACTTAATATGATTTTTTTCCCAAGTCTTTCCATGTCTTACAAATGGAGCGATGTCATTCTTTCTAATGGAAACATAAAATTCCATTGTGTATATATACCACATCTTCTTGATTCATTCATCTACTAAGGAGCATCTGGGTAGGTTCAATATCTTAATTATGGCAAATAATGCTGCAATGAATATGGTTGTGCTGATAGCCTTGTTTGTGTCTTTTGGGTTAATGCCCAGAAGTGGATTGCTGAGTCATAGGGGAGCTCTATGTGGAGTCTTTTGAGGAACCTTCATACTGCTTTCCAAAGTGGTTGAATAAGTTCACACTCCCATTAACAGTGTAGTAACATTCCCTTTTAGACATATCCTCACCAGCATCTGTTGTTATTTGATTTCTTGATAATGGCCATTCTGACGGGTATGGTGGAATCTCAATGTTGTTTTGATTTGTGTTTCTTTTATGGTCAGAGATGTTGAACATTTCTTCATGTGTCTTCTGGCCATTCTTATTTCCCCTTCAGAGCAGGGGACTTTCAGAGCAGCAGACTTTCATGTAATGAAAGTCTATTTCCGAGGGGTGATATTTCTGTTAATATTTGTACTTTCAAGGAGAGGGAAATGTAATTTAAGAGGTCTGGAGCCAATAGTGACAAAATCAATTGCCAATGGGCAACTTAACCTGATCCCTGAAAAGAACACTTGCTTCTGTTAAGGATAGTTGCCTTTTGTAAACTTTCCAAACAAGAAAGGTTTTGCCAAACTGGAAAGGGTAGGCTGACCTCATCAAAATATACGGGCAGATAATGTTTTTCTTTGACAATACTCTCTTCTCATTTTGTAGTCAAGAGACCAATATTTTCAGACTTGTAGGGATGGAATCATTTGAGGCATGGATTACAGGGGAGGATAGATTTTTAGAGGAGGTTTGTGAATTGTTTGTCTCATGTTCCTAAAGTTACGTTACTAATTTAATTTTATTGAAAATTTCAAGTAGCAATGTATACTTTTCTGGATGGATTTACAGCTTAATACTTTTTCATTTCACAATAATTTAAATAATTATCATTCAATTAATTAGTGTTAGTATTGGGGCTTGAACTCTAGGCCTTATAATCTCAATTTTTTTTCTGCTCATGGTTGGCAGTCTACCACTTCAGCCACACTTTTACTTCTGGATTTTTTGATTACTAATTGGATTTGTCTGCTCAGGCTGTCAATGAACTATAGTTCTCAAATCTCAGCCTCTAGAGATGCTAGGATTATAGGCATGTGCCACTGGCTCCCAGTCTACACAATAGATTTTTTTTCTTTTTAGATAAGGAAATGACTTGTTAATTGTAATACAGAAAATAATTAGTAATACTGAAATGTGTTAAATTAAGCTTATTAACATTAGAAGTTGTGTGTTTGGTTACCAAAATTATTTTGCTTCAGGAGCTTCTCAATGGCCTGATGTAAGAAGAGAGCTCTATATTATTCTTCCTCCAACACATTGGTGTCTTCAAACAAGGATGTATGCATGAAAACTTACTGTAGGTAGAGGAGAAAAGAGTGAATATATGGACCTTGTATTTGCCTTCAGAAGATGAAAATGAGTAGAAATGCTAATATTTTAACTTCAGAATGTCTGGTAAACTGGTTCATTGGAAATACTGATTTTTATCATTTATTTTGCATTCTGTGATTGTTATTTCTATGTGTTGTATCAACTTGACTGGGCTAGGCAGGTGGTCCACCTTGAGCCATGGACCGCCCATTTGTTTTTTGTCTTTTTAGAATTAAATAAAGAATTAATTGTTAACTACAGGTCATAAAGGTTTAACCATATTTTATTTTAGAAATATTTAAATATTTAGGTCTTTGCTCTAGTTCCAGGTAATTTCTGTATATGGTTTGAGGTAAGGATCTCAATTATTTCTCAAATGCATATCAAGCTTGTTAAAGACAATGCTTTTATTCCATTGAATGGTCTTGATGTTATTGCCAAAAAATCAATTAATAATAGGTAAAGATATTTATGTTTGGAATTTTGGCTCCATTCCATTTACCTATGTGTTTACTCTTATTGGTATTATTATTTTGCTCTGATTATAACAGATTTGTAGTAAGGTTGGGAGTACAAGTTCTTCAAATTTGTTCTTTTTGAAGGTTATGTTGTCAATTTTTATACTTTTGTAATTCCATGTGATTTTTCGATGCATATTTTTCACTTATGAAGAGATGGAAAATGGGATTTTTATAAGGAATGCAATAACCTTATTGATTATTTGGGGGGACTAATGTTATGGTAAAATATTGTCTTCCAATCCATGAAAATGGAATATCTTTCTATCACTTAGGATTTCTTTAACATCTTCTTTCCATTGTATGAGCCTTCCATATACATGTTTAAATGTATCTCAAAATTTTTATTCTTCTGATGTTCTTATAAATTCTGTATTCTTAATCTCATTTTCAGATAGTTTTTGCTGCTGTATATAAATGAATGTGGTTTGTTTAACTTGGATCCTGTAATTTTCCTTAACTTGTTTATTATTTCTAATTTGTTTCCTTATAAATCTTTAAGATTTTTATTGTAACCTTGTTTGTGTTATTCTTTCTTTAAATACTTCTTTTCCTTTGCCGAGAATAGAGCTTAATTTTTGTTTCTGGTTTGAATATCATTTTATTCCTTTTGGAATTTCTATAACTAAAACCTCAAATGCAATGCTCCACGAATTGGTGAAAGTAGGCACCATTTTCTGGTTATTGTGTTTTGAATTCTTTCACCAATGAACAGAGTTAGCTGTGTAATTTTCATGAATACCTATCTAGTCCTATTTGTTGAATGTTGATGTCATAAAAGTAATTTGAATTTTCTGTTCCATTTTTCACATCAATTATTTCTACCTGATTTTTCCTTTTTTTCTTTTTTTATAGGTTAATATTGGAAAATACTGCATAGAGGGTTTACTGTTACATGAGTAAAATAATGAGTACATTTCCTATAGAACATTGTTACAATGTGTCAACCTGTATCCTTATTTAAACATTTTGTTATTTCCCTTCTCCTCCCCAAATTAGAAAAATGTATATACAAGATGCAAGGCACCAGAATCAAATACAGTGAAAACAAAGGTTATAATGTGGGGGAAGAACATACCAAAGAAACAGAAAACATCACATAGTACATTATAAATACATTAAAAACAATAGCAAAAAAGAAAAAAAAACACTTATGTCCCTATCTTGGGGTTCATTTTCCTTAACATCATCTTATATTTTCACATTTACATAGCTTTTGACCTTTTTGGCTTGTTCTAGACATATACGAGTTATTGCAAATAAGGGAAACAATGGGTCCTATGTTTTTTTGGGTCTGGATAACTTAATATATTTTTTCCATGTCTTTCCATTTCCTAACAAGTGGGGCAATGACATTCTTTCTGATGGAGGCATAAAATGCCATTATGTATACGTATATATGTGTATAATTACACACACACACACACACACGTTTTCTTGATCCATTCATCTACTGAGGGGCATCTGGTTTGGTTCCATATCTTAGTTGTAGTGAATAATGATGCTATAAACATAGTTGTGCTGGTAGCTTTAGTATGGCCTTGCTTGTGGATGTTTCGGTAAATGCAAAAAATGGGATTGCTGGTCACAGGGTTGCTCTATGTGGAGTCTTTTGAGGAACCTCCATACTGCTTTCCAGAGTAGTTAACAAGTTTACACTCCCAACAACAATGCAGTAGGGTTCCCTTTTGGCCACATCCCCTCCAGAATCTGCTATTAGCTGGCAACATTTCCTGAAACCGTTTGTCGACAGAACATTTAAAAAAACAATAATAGTTATTTGTTTGTTTGATTATTTGTAAGGAATAGCTCCTAGAACAATATTTACAGAAGCTCACTTTTGGAAATGCTGTTAAAACTAGCATTTATGAAGTGTTTTATAAGACACTTTTATGGCTTAATTCACCTAATGTTCATTAAAGCCTTACCACAAGGATTGTATTATATTATTGATTCTGAAATTGATCCTCAAACCCCTAAGGCCCTTCTTGTGGTCAGTTGACACTGCTATAGTCATGATTAATTGATCTAAAGTAACTGCCTAATACTTATGAGGGCTTGAAAATTAAGATCTCAAGTTAGCAGAAGGGCAGTACAGTTGATATGACCTAACTGCCTGGTTTGGTAGAGCATTAAATGTTGACTAATAAATAATTTCTATTGAAATGAAGAGGTATAATAACCCAAGAGATATTTTTACAAAAATTCTAGGACTCCAACTTACTACCTGGGATTATGGGTTTCATTCAGTTGTAAAATGAAGACCACTGTCTCTTAGCTGCTGCACTCTTGAAAGCAGTATCCACATATTCTTCACTCTGAATTTCTAATGATCAACATGGTAATAATCACAAGATAAACAAAAATAAATATTAGCTTTCAGACTATAATATAGCATATCTCCACAAGCTTCATCTTACCTTTATTATCATATCCTCCATTGCCCTTTTTCTTTTTGTGTCTATTCTTAGTTTATTAATTGGTTTTATCTTTTTGTATGACACATAATAATGATGCATATTTATCAGTCACAATGTAATATATTGATTCACAAATTCATAGGCTAATGATCAATACAGAGTAATTAGCATGCCCATCAGATACATTTTTTTATCATTTCTTTAAAATGAACACATTCAATTCTCTCTTTTCTATCTATTCTGATATTCAGTGTATTATTATAATTATTCATCCTGCTATGACAGAAATCACCAGAATTTTTTCTTCCTATCAAACTTACTATAACATTGTACACTATCACCAAATTCTATGTCTCTTCTCCTCTTCCCAGTCTCTACTAACAACTCTTCTACTCTCAACTTTTTTTGTGAAAATACTGTACAGAGGGATTACAATTACATGGGCAAGGTAATGAGTACATTTCTTCTCAAGCATTGTTGCTTCCTCCTTTGTTTTCCCTTACCATTTCTTCCAAGCTCCCCCCCCCACTCCTGCCAAAGTTGTAAAGTTTGTTTTTCAACATAACGTCTTGTTGCAATGGGTCCACCTGTATCCCTATTTAAACAATTTGTTTTTTCCCTTCCCTTCCACAAAGTATACCAACATCAAATACAGTGAAAACAGGGGTTATACCATGGGGGAGGGACATACAAAGCAACAAAGAAATCATCTTATAAATATGTTAGAAACGATCAAGAAAATGTGGTATATATACACAATGGAATTCTATGCCTCTATCAGAAAGAATGACATTGCTCCATTTGTTAGGAAATGGAAAGACTTGGAAAAAATTATATTAAGTGAAGTAAGCCAAGCCTAAAGAAACATAGGTCCCATGCTTTCCCTTATTTGCAATAACTAGTATATGTCTGAGTCAAGCAGAAAAGGTCAGATAAGTTGATGTAGGTGAAATGAACCCCAAGATAAGGATACTCTCAACTCTTACAAGATAAATTTTCTTAGATTCTAAGTAATGTCTTGTGATGCTTTTCATGGTCCTGACTATTTCATGTAGTGTAACATCTTGTAGGTTCATGCATGTTGTCACTGTCACAATTAAATGACAATGTTTTACCATATCTGAATAGTATGCCATTGTGTGTTTTATAAGCCATATTTTGCTTATATGTTCTAATGTTGATGGACATTTAAATTGGTTCCATATCTTGGCTAGTGTGAATAATGCTATGCTAAATACAAATGGAAGTATCTCTTTGAAAAGCTCACTTCATTTCCTTGGGATTTATCTAGTAGTGTAATTGAGGATTATTCTATACCTATTTATCATATTTACTTTTTTCTTTATCTTTTTAGTCTCATTAAACACTTTTGTTTTTGAGAATTTAGTGATAATATCAGGTAGTTGGAAAATATTACCTATTTTAATAATACTTCATGCCATTACAAAAAAGAATATAATTACCATTTCAGTGTTTCAGAGACTATGAATTAAGCCAACAGATTTTAGCATACTTTTATATTTTCTCAATGAATATGTGTACATATAGCATAGGTGGAACATACCATGCAAATATGTACCATTTCCTCTCTAGAAGGACCAAATGTATGTACACACAGAAAGTTGAAATTGACATTGACAGTGGTAAAAAAAAATAAATATCTATTTTATCCAATATTAAGATTGTGTGAGTTTAGTGCTTTTGCTGAAAAAATTATAAAGACATGAAAGTTACTTTAAGCATATTTGAAAAACTAACAATTATTTTCAATAAATCCCCCAAACTTCTTTTGTGTTCATAAGTCTAACTTAATATGACATTAGCAGAAGTTAAAAAAATAAGGGGGAGCACAGAAAGGGTGGGACAAAGAATGAACAAATGTAACAGTGATACACTACACACTGTTGAAAATGAACTATACAACTTGTGTTTGGGGGAACTGTAGGGAAAAACTGGGAGAAAACCAGGGAAGAGATGACATTGTTCAAAAAGAAATATACTCATTACAGGCCTTATGTAAATAGTACCTTCTGTGCATTACCTTTGCAATAACAATTTAAAAATCAGTATTCTTCATTATCTTGAATTTATATCATTGTTCCTGAGACTGATAGTCTCTTTTGGGGCTGTCCCTGAGCTTTTTTGCTCAAGATTGGCACTTTACCATTTGAGCCACACCTCTACTTCTAGCTTTTTTGTGCTTAATTGGAGACAAGAGTCTCACATACTTTCCTGCCTTGGCTGCTTTTGAACTCTAATCCTCAGATCTGAGTCTCCCGAGTAGCTAAGATTACAGGGCAGCACCACTGTCACTTGGGTGATAATCTTTTTTGTAATGTGTGGTATCTTCAAGACATAGGGCCTAGTAAGAGGGTAATACCTCATTGGGGCATTAGCCCATTTGGATATTACCATCAAGAATGGATTTATGCTGTAATATTTTTAGTGTATTTGCTCTTACCTCGAGGTCTTTGATCCATTTGGAGTTTATTATCATGTAGGGTGATATATAAGGATCTAACTTAAATATTCTACATGGGTATAGCCAATTCTGCCAACACCATTTGTTGAAGAGGCTGTCTCTTCCATCTGATGATTTGGGCTCCCTTATCAAAGATTAGGTGGCCATAGGTATGTGGGTTCATTTCTAGGTCTTCAATTCTATTCTATTGGTCCTCAGGCCTGTTCATGTGCCAATACCAGGCTGTTTTTATGACTACAGCTTTATAATAAGTTTGAAGTTTGGCATTGATACTCCTCCAGCACTGTTCTTCCTGATAATGATTGTTTTTGCTTTTAAGTTTTCTATTATTCCATATGAATTTTTGGGTTGCTTCCTTTATTTCATTAAAGAATGTTGTTGGGATATTGATGGGTGTCATATTAAATGAAGTAAGCCAGACTCAAAGAAACAAAGGCTCCATGGTTCCCTTATTTATTTATTTTTTGGTTCCCTCATTTATAATAATTAGAATGTGCCTAGGATAGTCCTAGCAGAGGTTCACAATAGCCTATTAACTATGTATATATGACCACATCAAATTACGCTAATCAAAATGATGTTCACAATATGGAAACAAAGTTTTTGTGATTGTTTTGTTTTTCTTTCTTTTTTAAAAAATTTAATTTTATTTTATTTTGTGAACACACTGTACAGAGGGGTTACAATTACATAGACAGAATAATGCGTACATTTCTTATCAAGCATTGCAGCCTCCTCCTTTGTTTACCCTTCACATCCCTTCCAAGCCTCCCCGCCAACCCCTCCACCCAAT
>NW_012267332.1:769114-781392 GCF_000151885.1 Dipodomys ordii | reverse complement strand
AAACAAGACCACACTAAAGCTACCAGCACAACTATGTTTATTGCAGCATTATTTACCATAGCTAAGATATGGAACCAGCCCAGATGCCCCTCAGTAGATGAATGGATCAAAAAAATATGGTATATATACACAATGGAATTCTATGCCTTCATCAGAAAGAATGACATTGCCCCATTTGTTAGGAAATGGAAAAACTTTTCTTTCTTTTTTCAAGTGTACGGTTTGCAGTTATTTCTTTTGTCTTTCATTTCTTTTCTTTTCTGGTTTATTCCCAGTGGTCACTGTTTCTGATTTTGGTACCATTTTTCTTGTATGTTAGTTTATCTGAGTTAGGGAAAGGTAGAGGAATAACAGAAATGATGGGACAAATGGTGAACAAATGCAACAGCATTACTCTCTAGACAATATGTTGGAAAAGAATAATACAATTTGGGGGGAAGGGAGTGGGGGTGGAAAGAGAGAGAAAATGAGGGTGTGAATATCAGTGCTTGAAAAGAAATGTACTCATTACCTTAGTTGTGTAACTGTAACACCTCTGTGCATAACCTTTGCAATAAATACTTTAAAATGTATTGTTTACCAACACTAAAAATATAAATGATCTGAATAATGTAAAAAATGAATAAATGCTATATCATGAATCATATTAGCTCCAGGAGAACAGGTTGTTATACAAAAAAAAAAAAGATCATGACCTATTCCTGGCCTTTTCTGCATGTTACCATTTCTCTTTCCGTTTTTTTTTGTGATGTGACCAAGATTTCTCATCAAGATGCTAATGTCATATTGTTTGGATCCTTTACCATGACAGTTGTGATCTAAATAAGCATCTTTATAAAACACCTGATTCAAATATTTTGTTTTAGAAGCATAAAATGTACTAACATATTACTAGAAATGGAGATAATTTATCACAAACAGAAGATAATATTGAAACACGTATAATGAAAAATCCCACAGGGATTTAAAAAATGTCATTGAAAACTCTTGAATAATAGAGGGTTGTAGAGATCGGAAACATTGTAGTAAACTAGGCTGTCAGTCTGATCAAAATATTGTGTATGCATGTGAGAAACATCATGGTGAAATGCCTTTGAACAGTTAGCATTGCACTTAAAAATGAAAACATAAAACCAGGAATATCAAACAGGTGCTATCCAGTGTGTGTGTGTGTGTGTATGTGTGTGTGTGTGTGTGTGTATGTGTTTGTGTGTGTGTGTGTGTGTGTGTGTCATGTAGTAGGAGGGCAAGGGCAAATGAAGAGGGCAAAGAAGTGTGAATATGGTCAAAATTCCTTATGTGTGAAAATAGATATACACAAGACAAAATGTTGGAAATGATTTGTACAACTTGGGAGTGTTGAGGGTGTGGGGAGGGAAAGCAGGAAAAAAACCAGGGAAGGGGTAACAAGTTTGACAAGAAATGTACTCATTACCTTACTTATGTGACTGTAACCCCCATGTACATCACTTTGACAATAAAAAAAGTTTTTTAAGTAAAGGAAAATAGAACAATGAAGCTTGTTAAAACTGGTTTGGGAAAAGAGGGATTAGGATGACAGAAAGTGACTGAGGGGTTGACTCAAGTCAAGGAACACTCTATGTATATACTGATATGTGAAATGTAACTTTTCCCCAAACAACAAATTGATGCTAATAAAAATGATTTCCATTCACTGTTGCTTGTCCACAGCTCTGCACTGTGACCTGCCTTGTCTGTCTCAGTCTATGACTGAAGTATCTAGCAAATACTATACAAATACACTAAAGAATAAAGATGGTTTATCTTTGTTATAATAAAAATAGAAAGAAAATAGGGAACATACTTTATTAAATATGTATTTCAATTTACTTAATTTTGAACTTATGTTACAATGGCTAGCTCACATTTCATATTCTGAAACTGTAATATCTTCATGTCTTATGGGACAGTGCTAGCTGAAAAGATCTATAAATGATTTCTTTCATTCTTTTATTCCTAGGGACCAAAGTATAATTTGGTTGGAATGACGAATACTATTGTTCAATACTATTAAGATTTCTTTACCAGCATGGCAAAAAGCACTTAAAGCTTAAGATAGTATTGTTCCAAAAAAATGAAGAGGATGTAATGGGCATAGGCACTATGGAATTCTTACTCTTGTTAAACCAAGGCCCAACTGACTCATTTTTAAATTAGGTATCTTATCATCAAAAACCTGAATTTCACTTGTATTTCTGTACAAACAAGAACATAGTTAATATTTCCAATGTTCAAAAACTGATGAAGCCAGCCACCAGTGTGACTCATGCCTGTAATCCTAGGTACTCAGGCTGAAATCTGAGGATTACAGTTTGAAGTCAGCCCAGGCAGGAAAGTCCATGAGATGCTTATCTCCAGTTAACCACCAAAAAGCTGAACGTGGAGCTGTGGCTCAAGTGGTTGAGTACTATGAGCAGAAAAGCATCCAGGTTCTGAGCTAAAGCCCTAGGACACACACACACACACACACACACACACACACACACACACACACACACACACACACCACAAACATCAAGACCTAACTGCCTCAAAATCAGGGTATCACTATAAATGTTCTTCTTGATGCATTGCATTAATACAAATAGTGATATGTATCTTTCATTAATTCCATGTTATGTAGGAGCCAATTTTCTTTCTTTTTTTTCTTTTTGTTGGTTATGGGGCTTGAACTCAGGGCCTGGACATTGTCTCTGAGCTTTTTCTCTCAAGGTTAGTGCTCTACCATTTCTGGTTTTCTAGTGGTTAATTGAAGATAAGGGTCTCATGGTCTTTCCTGCTCAGGTTGGCCTCAAACCTCCATTCTAAGATCTCAGCCTCCTGAGTAGTTAGGATTATAGCCACCAGTGCCCTGCTTTTAAGCCAGTTTTCATAGTCCATTTAATTTGCATAACATAAAAGCCTTTTATAAATGATTGACAAACCATTGAGTAGGTAATAATATTATAATTGTTATATGGTGTTTTAACAACTATAATTTTGTGTTATTATCCTGATAGGATCAGGAAGGCTCCATGTGTATTCTCTATGAACTATAAAATCTTGCTTTCATAAAATCTAAAATTCTTAAATGTTGCTTTTATTAAAAATGACACACACACATGTCCATGTAACTTCATTAATTTTCTGCTAGGATTTCCTGAAAAATTAATTTCTGAATTTAAATTCAGAATTAAATCCTTCTCAAATATCCTTGTTGATTGAAATAAAATTTTGTTCCTATGCAATAGATAGTAAGCAAGCAGTGTGGAGTAGCTACCCTCTTTCTTCTGCTTCACCTACATGACTATTCAGTGCAGTAAACCATCTCAAATTCCATTAACATGATTTTGAAATATACCTTAGACTGACTTACCTTATTTGGATGTTCAGATGTTAGATGTTTCAATCTGGAACTGTACAAATGAACCCTTGATTGTGAGTTTTGTCCTACCCACAAAACTGTGAGCTATTAGAAGTGGGTATATAGCATAATAGTTGAGAGCAAAAGACTTACAAAGAAAGCTGCTGCTGACTTTATTGACTGTGTTATCTCAGGCAAATTAGTTAAAAATTTCAGTCTTATTTCAGAAGTGGTGTTGAGAACACATTCTTTATCTCCACTGGTTGAATGACATACACACATAAAATATCAAAAATAGTGGCACAGCAAGTGTTAAAAAATGAATCTATTGTTCACAATATACCTGATTTATCAAATAAACACTAAGATATTAACCATTCTGAATACTTCAAGGAAGAGATTTTTTTTATTTCTCTATATTCTGGCACTATTGTCAGTGTATTCATTAATAATCACTGCCATTACACCAATGTTAGGATAGTTGTTAATCTATCCTAAATCATGGCAAACACAGTTTGCTTTTGACTATTATAAGCCTCTATGTTTCAAGATGCCTTGTATTATACACTCCTGATAATTAATCCTGTTGTGCTCTGTGGAAGAAGTTCTTAATCATTACCTTACTTGTTTTGGGTTATATAGTCATTACTTGGTTGAAAAGTGAATTTTGGTTGCTATTCATAAACTGCAGGCAAAAAAAGAAAAAAAAATAAACAGGGTATAACATCACTTCCATTGTCTTGAAAAAATCCCCCAAAAGAATAACTAGTACAATCAAAGAGAATATATACAATTAGATGCTTAAAACTCATTTATATGAGCTATTAATGAACAAAAGGACAGGTTTGGGAGGAGGCTACAATGCTTGATAAGAAATGTACTCATTATCTTGCCCATGTAGTTGTAACCCCTCTGTAAAAAATAAAAATTAAAAAAGTACAGGTTTGGGAATTTCTGGGCAATATATTTCTCAGAAAGGCATGGCACCAGAAAGAGATAATCTAGATCTCTTCACCCAATCCTTCTGGGCCAAATTGTACAATTCTAAGGAATATAATCACTCTACTTTGGATGGAGTGATTAAATGAGCATAAAATGCAAAGCAAATCTCTACAACACATATCAAAGCTTAAAAAAATACAGGTTGGTATGCAGGTTACAAGCATTAATGTATACCATGCCCCTTGGCACCTGTCACTTCGCCAAATGACTCTCATTTTCATTCATACCAATTTCTAGGGTCCTATTGAACTTTAAAAATTCATTCTGTTGTGCTGGGAAGGTAGCTTAGTGGTAGAGTGGTGGCCTAGCATGCATGAAACCCTGGGTTCGATTTCTCAGTACCATATAAACAGAAAAAGCCAGAAGTGGTGCTGTGGCTCAAGTGGTAGAGTGCTAACCTGAGCAAAAGAATTTCAAGGACAGTGCCCAGGTCCTGAGTTCAAGCCCCAAGAATGGGAAAAAAATTCACTCCGTCACACTACTTGTTCTAAATGACTATCTTAAGGGTTGTATATGTTTTCCAGAAACTTATTTAGTACATACACTATGAATAAAGATGTCTAATCCCCAGACACAGTAAATATTTAAAAGGACCTTTGAAGGATAAATGATAGTTATGATTTGGATGGTTATAAAGTACATATATATTTTCTGTTATTAACAACTTGGGTATTGTTATTAGAATCAACTGGCCAATGTGTTGAGCACATTATATTATAAAAAATATCCAATTTTTTACCAGGGCACCGGTGAATCACACCTGTAATACTATTTACTCAGGAAGCTGAGATATGAGGATTGCAGTTCGAAGCCAGCCTGGGCAGGAAAACCCTTGAGACTCTTATCTCCAATAAACTACTCAGAAAAAGCTGGTGTGGTACTATGGCTCAAGTGATAGAGAGCTAGTCTTGAGCACAAAGAGGTTCAGGGACAGTGCCCACACCCTGAGTTCAAGCTCCAGGACTAGCAAAAAAGAAAAAAAATCTCATCTCTTACTTTGCACCCATTCTGTGAATCTAATGAAATAAAATGAGTACTTGAAAACTGTTACCTAGTAAGCTACAAAAGTCTGTGGGCTAAAGTCAATTCATGTTGAAATGTAAGCCAAAAAACATACATAAAAACGAATAAAGAATCTTGGGCCACTTTCTTCAGGGCAAAGAGTTTAACTCATGCTGTAAATCTTGATGTGGAGCCCTTGGAAGTATTTTGTATAGCACTCAGCAACACCTGCATTTATATCACTTTCTCTCTCAAGCACAGCCAGGGTACTTCACCACACAATCTTCAACTTTGGCAAACAGCATACATGCAAAAACAATCGTCTCTTTAATTTTAAAATTAGCAATAGATTGAGCACTCAGAGAGACCTGATTGCCATTTGAGAAGCTGTAATGCTTCAAACTCTTGTTTCCCAGAGGTTTAAGCCTGCAATTAGAGAACTCAGCAATCAACCAACTGAGCTCTCTAAAAGTGAATATGAGAGGTCAGGCCAGAATATGAAACCCAATAAGTGCCTAAAATATTAGTTTTAAACCTTGAAATTTTCAAGTACAGTATCTCAAAGGGAAATTTTATGTCTGGATAATAAAGAAAAAAATGAAGTGAATTCCATGATAATGGACTTTCTGTAAATTCTTGAAAATTGAGTTTTAGAAATTGACTAAGAATTATCCTAATGGTTATAGTTACCATGACAAAAATTCCATTTCCCTCAATGAATCATCTTGAGACTAAAATGTACTTTTAAGGAAATAAAATCAAGGTCTCTTTTGTATATTATAATTCTCCCACATACACTTGAAAAGACAACCCAGAAAATAAGCACTTTTAACAACTATACTTTTACCTGGATGTACAAAGCCTAACATTTTGGGCTTGAATTCTCATGTTAGAAAGCTTTGTATCTTCTCTGGCCAGTCCCAGAGAAACCATGGAAAATATGTATCTCCTCAGTTTTCAGCTTTTTACCCCTTTTCCCTATTAAATTAATATTGTCCTCATAGATTTGGCTCATTTCCACCTTCTTCCTTAAGATTACAATGACAAAACACAGGTTTCTCAGCAAAGAGCTTTGCCATTTCAACACACTATATTAACTATAAGTAAACTCTCTTGCTTCATTTGAACTAGGATTAAAGAATTTTTAATTGTGAAGATGCTGTACAAAAGGGTTTACTTTTTGTCTATCATGAGGCTTGCTTAGGGCCTGGGTGCTGTCCCAGAGCTATTGTGCTCAAGGAAAGTGCTTTAACACTTGGAATCACAGTTCTACTTCCAGTTTTCTGGTGGTTAATTAAACATACGAGTGTCATGGACTTTCCTTCCTGGGCTGGCTTTGAACTGCAGTCCTCAGATTTTAGCTTCCTGAATAGCTAAGATTACAGGCATGAGCCACCAGTGCTCAGCTAGGGATTAAAGTTTTAAGAAAAGGTCAAGAAGTGTGCATATGTGTATGTAAGTGTTCATGCACACATAAGCTCATACACACGGGCTTTATATGAGGATATTTCAAGTAAGTAAGTCAAGTAAATGAGGTCCTTGTTTCAAAACATATTTTATTAACATTGCTTATAAATTGGCCCACTTGTCCAACTGAAAAAAAATTCCTCTCTCCATCCTCCTAATTTGTGAGAGCTAAAATTACCTGTACTATTTTACATACACAACAGGGGTTAAAATTAAGAAACTCCCATTAAAATATTTCAGCAACAAAACCACTAACCTATACTATCATCATTTAAAACATATTGAAATGATTTGCTATCTGCAGTGTATAGTACTGAATGCTTTTCTAATTGTATTAACTTTAACTATGATGTTCACCGGCAACTATTCCATGTGTTGAGTGGGGGAGGTTGTATATTTTATTTGAAAGATGACAAAAAATTCACATAATCTGATTTATTTATTTAACTTCAGATATTTATAGGTTATGTGAAACCCTTATTCATGCCTCAATATCTTCAACTTTTGCACATTATCAATAAATGATGCTTATATTAGAACTAACCAATTGCATCTTTTACAGTTACTATATGAAATGGTTTATAGCTCAGTGGGAAAGATTGGCCCCCAAAATAGTGGCAGGAGGAAGCTGATGATCTAGAAGTATGTGTAGGGCTGTCCCAAAGAGTGTAAATCCTGAAGTGGAACAGAAAGGCCAATGTGGACTTTTAAGAGTGGATAACGGGAGCAGTTCACAACTGTGTGAGAAATGCAAGGTTATGCATCAACCTTGGAATTTTGCAGTTTTAATGCCAACTTTGTAGAGGCTGTGGCCTAAGCAGGGTGATGGTAATGGGATGGTGGGTGTGGGGCATGAGGAATGTATGTCTTGGGCTGTGTGCACTACTGGAAAAAAAATTTTCCTCATGTACAGAGCCTTTTCCAATCCAAAATAACCCATATGATGCAGCTGGAAAGAAATCCACAAATGGTAGATTTCAGAAATTTGTGCAAGTTGGCAATGACCTCAGAGATCATCTAATCTCACACCTTCTTTTTATTGAGAAACAGGCCTGAATGAATGGAGGTAGGGGTAAATAGGTTACACATGCTGTTAGTTGAAGAGCTCAGACAAAAGCCTTGGCTAGCAGTCCTGGTCTGTACTTTCCATTCCTTCCTGAGTGCTTTAAACTTGTATAAGAAAATAGCAGGCTGAACAGAGGGACTGTTCAGTTGACAAAAACCTGTGTTGCCAGAATTCTGTGATTTCACATACTGTGTTATCTGAAACATATGCTTCCTAATTCTCCAGTTGCTCCAAAAGCCTGAAAAATAAATGATTCAGGTGTGCCTGTGTGCAGTGGCGATTTAACCATAGGCTGAGTACAAGTATCTATGAGGAGGACATGAAGGCTTTTCCTAACATGGGAAACAGATGTACACAGCTGTGGAATTGCAGAAGAGTAATAAAACATGCTTGGAAGTTCACAGCTTTGGGAATCTGATTTGCAAAAGCTGTTTCCTATACTGGGAACAGAGATATGCATATGGAAAACATGTACCCCTAGTGCCTACAGTTCCAATGGAGAGAGAGCTAGGGCTTTGGGGAGAAAATATTTTACAAAAGCAAGTAAATCTCTCCTTTAGTAATGGCCAATGTTTTAGCAGACAAGTAAACACATATATTTTCGTGTAAATCATCTCAAAGTAAGGAACACAATACTGAAAATATGGAAGTCAATAAAGTATGAACTGGGAAGGGGAAACAAAGAAGAGGCAATAATGTTTGATAAGAAAGGTACTTGTTATCTTGCCCATGTAATTGTAACTCCTCTATATTGTATTTTCACACAAAAAATAAAGTATGAACCAAATTTCATCCAGGAAACAGGGTGCAGGTACCTCTTAACACTGTGTTAGTACTTCAAATGAATTCTCTTTCCTTCCTACTTAGACATTCTATGTCTTCAACTTTTACTAGTCCAAATGGCCTTCCTAGTCTTCTAACTTAGGCCTATTCCCTTATAAAAATACTTAGTTGCTTTGCCAGGTAATAGTTACTAGTCTTTTAATCAGAATTTGTAATCTTTGGATCAGCTGGTCAAACTCATGATTTAGACCACTAGTCAACCCAGCTTCATTTCCACGGTTCTAAATACTGCTCCACCTCCTCCTCCTGCTCTTTCTCTTCCATCTCTTCCTCACCCTTCTCCTTCTCCTTTCCCTCCCCCTTCTCCCTCCCATTTCCCTCTCCATTCCCCTCCCCCCTCCTTCTACTCCTCCTCCTCCTCCTTTCTTTTTTCTTCTTTTCCTCCTCCTCCTCTTTATCATTTTTCTCCTTCTCATTCTTTTTGTAGTGATATTGAGGATTGAAATCTTGGCTTCATATGTCTGGACAAGCTCTCTGCTACTTGAATTATAGTCATACTCACTTCTTTTTAAATTTGTTTTACGGGGATAGTCTTGGACCAGTCCTCCTAGCTCTGCCTTTCAAGTAGCAGGAACCACAGATCTGGTCACTGTGGCTGAGATAGGGCCCTAATAATTTTGCAAGAATGTGTTTAAACTATGATCCCCTGTTTCTGCTTCCCTTGTAGCTGGAACCAAAGGCATGCACCACAATGCTTAACTTTGCATCTTCTTTAAACCTATTATTTATGATAGTGGTAAATCACTTGTTTAATGTGCATGAGGCTGAGTTCACATTTCAGTGACACCAGAGATATTTGTATTTATTTTGCATCAAATTGATTACAACTATATGAAGTCAGTCATCAAGAAAGCTGAGTGATTGAAATATTTAAGTTTGGGACTTGCACTTTGTTCTATAAGGAAAACAATAAAGAGTTTGTTGCTTTTGAAGGCTCTATCTCTGTTACAACTAACCAACTCTGTCATTTAGAACAAAAGAATCCATAGCAATGCATATGGGATTGATTGCAGCTTTCTTACAATATAACATTATTTGAAAAACAGACAGTTGGCTTAAGAATTTTAACAAATTGTTTTCTCCAGAGAAAGGAGAAATTTTCAGGTAAAAAGGTCGAAAATATCCATTGAAGAGTTCTGAAAGTTGATCTAAGTAGCACAAAAGAACTGTTGGTGTGTTTAGCCAAAAACAAAATCTACTGATTATGAGCAATATAAAGGATATGGAGCTTTGGCTCAAAGTGGTAGAGCATTAACCTTGAGTACAAAAGCTCAGGGAGAGCATCCAGACCTGACTTCAAGCCCCAGTACTGGCACACACCAAAGAAGGACCTTTCTCACTCAACTCCCATTCATTGGGCTAGGACATAGGAGGGACAGTGACAGAATATTTGAGCCTAATCAGTTCCATTCTGCTCTGTTCATAGGACTGAGGTGTTATGCTGGGAAAAGCAAGGTGAGAAAAGGGGGCTACATTCTTCACTCAGCACCCACTGGGAAATCAGGGTTGTTATTCCAAGAGAAGTATGCTATTGCCTCCACTCTTGTGCATTCATATGGAGGAAATACCTATTAAAAGTGGCAGGTCAGGGCTGGGAAGGTGGCTATCTTGGTAAAGTGCTTGCCTTGCATGCATGAGGCCCTGGGTTGGTTCCTCAGCACCACATGAGCAGAAAAAGCTGGAAGTGGCACTGTAGTTCAAGTGGTAAACGCTAGCCTTTTGCAGAAGAGCTGAGGGACAGCACCCAGGCCCAGAGTTCAGGCCCCAGGACTGGCAAGAAAAAAAAGTGGCAGGTCATAAAGACAGTTCTGCCTTTATGTGTGAAGAATCCAGTTTTAAACACCTTGTAAAAAAGTTCAGAATTTGGTAAAGTCCAATTTAGAGGTAGCTGGTAGTGCTAATTAAACAGCAGACAATTCAGAAGTGCAGTGGGATATCAAGGGAGACTGTCAAAAATAGCTTTCCTGAATTATAGAACATTCTGGGAATTGAGAAGGATGTGTGTATCTACTACTCATGAGAAATCAGAGTGAGATGTGTTGATTTGATAACCTTCTCAGAGTCACTTACAGATCAATCAACAAAAAGAAAAAGTTCATAGGTCTTAAGCATAGCCTATGGCCAAATGCTGACCGAAACCTAAGCTACTCTAACTTCACGATGACTATTAACAATCTGGATATTAAAAATAAGATCACATTCAACCCTGGTGATCTGAAAGACTGCACATGCCAAAATTGGTGAGCAGCGAGGAAATTTCTTCTAAGTATGATTATAGAGGTGTCTTCTGAGCCACTTGTCTCAAAAAGAAAGAGAAGCAAAACTCTCTGAACCTTACACTCTTCAAGTCCTATCCACTCATCCAACGATAAATAATGAAAGTCTGGGCTGGGAGTGCTCCTCAAGTAGTAGATATTACTTAAAAGGTGAAAAATAGAACTACTACATGACCTAACCATCCCACATCAAGATACATAACAAAAGAAAACGAAATGAGTATGTTCACCTGTATTCTGTGTTCAATGTATATAACCACAACAGCCAAGAAATGGAAACAACCTAAATATCTTTCAACTGCTTAAAAGACAAAGAAAATGTAGAGCATGTACACAGTGAAATACTAGCCAGCCATGTAAAAAGGATGGCATCTTCTTACTTTCAAAAGTACAGATGGAACTGGAGATCATTATTTTATGTCAAATAAGTCACGTACAAAAACGAAAAGCACTGCATGAGTTATCTCATATGTAGAATTGAAAAGAGGCAGTATCACAGAAATTACAAGTAGAAAGGTGGCTACAGAGGTTGTGGCTAATGGGGATAGCATAGGGAAAAGATCATCAATGAGTGTTAAACTGCAATTAGATAGAAGCAAGTTCAGGTGTGCTATTGCACAGTAGAAGGATTATAGATAGCAATTTCTTACTATATATTTCAAAATGAAAAAGAATTGTGAATGTTTTTACCATAAGGAAATTATACATGTTTGGTAAAATAGATATATTTAACCCAGTTTAAGCAATCAGTACCCCAGATACAAATACCAAAACACATGATACTCCGTGTACACATTTTTTTATGAATCAGATTGAAAACACCTTCAAAAGTAAAATTTTTAACCCCACCCAAATTCTATAAATGTATTTGTGTTTTTCTTTTTTTTTTTTACATTTTTGCCTTTATTCATGGGTAGTTTTTAAGATTATCTCTTAAAACAAAGAGCTAATTATATTTTGTGTGATTTTGATATATCTAAAAAAATTTCCTCTACCTATTTGTTTTATTGTGAACATACTGTACAGAGGGGTTACAATTACATGGGCAAGATAATGAGTACATTTCTTATCAAGCATTGTAGCTCCTCCTTTGTTTACCCTTCACATCCCTTCCCAACCTCGCCCTGCCCCTCCACCCAATCCTCCCCCGCCCCCACCAAAGTTGTAAAGTTCGTTTTCAACATGACAACTTGTACTTCTCATTGCTGCAATGGGTCCACCTGTATCCTTATTTAAATGACTTGTTTTTCCCCTTCCC
>NW_012267332.1:747790-768444 GCF_000151885.1 Dipodomys ordii | reverse complement strand
CATTGCCCCATTTGTTAGGAAATGGAAAGACTTGGAAAAATTACATTAAGTGATGTATTTGTGTTTTTCATTCCCATAATCTCTTTAAATACAATAAGACTATAGAAAGTAAAAAATTATAACCAAGTATTTCTTAATTTGGTACATAAACATATCATACACACAGACACAATGAAAGACTAAATATATCTATTTAGAAAATAAGTTAATGTAACTTACTGAAATTAAATTGGTGTGAATCTGATGTAGATAAGTTAAATATTGTAAATCTGGAAATATACTTAAGAACATTACTAAAAAGATCCAGATGCTAGTGCTACATGCCTAAACTCCTTGCTACTCAGGAGGCTGATATCTAATGACTATGGTTCAAAACTAGCCCAGAAATAAGTCATTGACACTCATATCTCCATGTAACCAACAAAAAATCCTAAACTGGAGCTGTATCTCAACTGAAAGAGAGCCAACCTTGAGTGAAAAAAGCCAAGCAAGAGTATGAGGTCTTGAGTTCAAGCTCTAGTACTGGCACAAATGAAAATAGCTAAAAGATTATGTTACAATCTTAAAGGAAGTACAATAATACCATGTAAAATTTACTTGATACAAGTTACTGGAAAATTGAAGACAAAGAGGTAGAGACAAAAAATAGAAATAAAAGCAGACAAATATTTAGATCAACAGTAACATTAAACTTATATGAGCTAGCTAACTAATCAAAAGAAAAGATTTCCAGCTTAAGTTGAATGGAAGGAATATCAAGCTATATGTTGTCTACAGGAGATACACTTTAAATCCATAAAAGGATGGAAAAAGACCTATCATAAAATAATAACTGAAGGCAAGTTGGGATGAGTATAATAAAGATCAGAAAAAGTAGACACCAGAACTAAAATTGTTACTAATAAATAGGAACATTTATGGTTAATATAAATTATTCAATGAGATATAACAATTATAAACATATTGCACATAAGAGACCTGCAATGGGGGAGAGGAGGGGAAGGATTGGGATTGGGATTGGGATTGGGAGCGGGGAGGCTGGGAAGGGATGTGAAGGGTAAACAAAGGAGGAGGCTGCAATGCTTGGTAAGAAATGTATGCATTATCCTGCCCATGTAATTGTAACCCCTCTGTACAGTATGTTCACAAATAAAATAAAATAAAATTAAAAAAAAGAGACCTGCAAAGTACATGCAACATGAAGTGACAGAATTAAAAAAATAGATTATAGAAGTTGGAGAGTTTAATACCTCACTTTCAATAGTGGATAAAAGGATTAAGCAGGAGTTCAATAAGGAAATATATGTTAAAAATATTATAACATATATTTATAGAAAATTCCTATAAACAATGGCAAAACACATATTCAAGTAAACATCTAATATTATTATTTATTTATTTTTATTTATTTATATATATAGGGGGATATAAAACTATATTCACAGATCAGAATAACAAATAACAATAACAAATAAATGTGAAGCTTGTACATAAAAAATGCAAAATATCATGGAAAGAAATTAAAAGTGATCTAAATAATGAAAAGACATTGAAGATTTTAAACAAAAATGAGAACTTTTTACAATTCGAGATTTCAAAATATGATACAGAAGCTGCAACAAAATATTATGTGATATTGTTATAAAGATATGGATATGGATCCATGGAATACATGTAAAAACTCAGATATAATATACACTTGCCATTGTGGAGCTTTTTTTTACTATCATGCGAAGGAGAAAGAAGTGGTATCTCATTGTGGTCTGGATTTATAGTTCTTCAGTAGTTAATGGTTTTGAGTTTATCTTCCTGAGATTATTGGCTACCTTCTGAAAAGTGTTGATTACTGTCCATCCTCCATTTAATTTATTACTTTTTCTTTTGAAATGGGTGATTTTTACATATTATGTATTATTAAGCATTTTAGTAAGCATGTAATTTGCAAACTTGCAAAGGCATTGAAAAACCTTAGCTACAATGGTAAATATTCAAGAGTGGGTCCCACAGCACCCTACTTGAACCCCTTTATAATTGGCTTTCTGTACTATTAAATCTGAAAAACTAAAACCAACATATTCCTACTCAAAGAGAGATTCAGATATATTTTATTCATTTACTACTATTTACAGCTTTTATATTCAGGTAAGTGACCCAGGTTTGTTCAAGATCAATCCTTATGAAACTTGGAATTAAGGACACGTTAATGTGAACCTGAGACACAGGGAAAGGTTGGATCTTGTGCAAATGATTATGCCCAAGGCATCTGATTCTTTTAGAGAATCTGGGCCAGGTGTCATATCCAGTCACCAATGTCATAAGTACTGAGTATTGGATAATAATCCTACAAGTGTTTCTGCTAGAGGACTGGCTTTGCTTTTAGCAGAATTGTCTCTGCCTGTGTGGCATCTATCCCCTGAACATTTGGTAATTTATTCTAACCATCTTGAATCTCTTTCTGTCTACATTAAGTGTAGTGTTTCCATGTGTCTCTAAAAGCTTAATTCGTAGCTTAAGCCTTTCTTTGCCTCCACCACAGTGGCAATAGCCATTTGAAAATATGTGAGCTGAATGATTCATAGTTCAGAAGATCCATATTTATTTACAACCCTTTTTCTGTACATAAGTCTACAGTGTCCTTGGTCTTGATGACATCTGATCAAATATTAAGTCTGGAAAAAACAAAATACACTTACTTAGAGCAATAAGGTGGCTGAAAAAAAGAGATGGCCAGAACAATACAAATAACATAAATAAAATGAGCAGTTGGGTTCTAATCTTGAATTTTCCACTTAGCTATAAGACAAGAGCAAATCCACTCTCTCAGTTTGTCAACTCAAAAATGAAGTCAACAAATTCCAGCTTCTGGAGGGGCATTGACACAGGAGAAGTTTATGCTAGATATGGAATTTTTCTAGCAAAATACACACAAAGACATACACAGGCACAAAAATACACACAAAAATGTGCTCAATTTCAGAAATTTTTAGACTAAAGAACATTTGTTTTAAAATTACATCATAAATGATTATAATCTTTACCATCAATATTTCCTTTCCATGTTTACCTCCCCTCCTCTCCTGCCTTTATCTAGATCTGAATACACCAATATAAACACGGATGCAGAATTCTGAGCATGTGATTCACACTGACAGTGAAAGAAACATGAAAGGAAATAAATGAGGATAAGAAAGACGGTATCTTAAAATAACTTCTACTGAGATCCCCATGACTAACTATACCACATTGGGCCATATTTGTAGCCCTTTGAGCTTAAATTTCATCACCTATAAAATGAGGAAATCAGATCAGCAACTTGCATCCCTTCAGTGGATTACTATCTGAAAATCTTCAGCTCTGGCTTCTTCCTGAGAGGTTGTACATCCCGATAGCAGATAATATAAGACAGTGATGCATCTTAGTTCAATAGTTCTTAATATTTTTGTCCTAAACTTCAAAATTATGAAAAAATTCCCAAGAAAAACATATATATGAGTGTACAGAGAAAAGGTCATAAATCCTTTCAGGGTTTTAGGGACTTTCTGGTCTATTAACGGCTCACTAACAAAAACTCAGATCTCAAAAACTGTCGAAGAATTCTTTTATTTTCAGGACTCCATTCATTCTAACATGTTCAGCAGGTATGGCCCAAAGCAAAAATTAGTAGTAAATACATCCCGACACCTTTTCCCATTCCTTCTCCAGCATTCTTTCCCTTATCAACTTTCTGGAAGCATCAGTGCCTCTGTTGAGAGCAGATTGAATTGATAAATTTACAGTAAGTAATGAATTTGCTTATAAGTGTTTGCTTATATAAAAAAGAAACAGAAAGAGCAAAGACAATTGAAGACACTTAAAATACTGAGTTTTCCCTCTGGTGTCAGGAATGTGATCCAACTTTTTGACGGGTAAGAGGCATTGTATAACACTTGAATTAAGAATTGCATTGTGTAGTCTTTTGAGGAACCTCCATACTGCTTTCCAAAGTGATGGAACAAGTTTACATTCCCACCAACAATGCAGTAAGGTTCCTTTTTGGCCACATCCCCTCCAACACCTATTGTTATTAGATTTCTTGATTATAGCTATTCTAACTGGGGTGAGGTGGAATCTCAATGTTGTTTTGATTTGTGTTTCCTTTATGGCTAGAGAAGTTGAGTATTTCTTCCTGTATCTATTGGACATTCTTATTTCCTCTTCAGAGAAGTCTCTCTTTAAGTCTTTAGCCCACTTATTAATCAGGTGGTTGTTTCTTTGAGGATTTGTTGTTGGGGGATTTAATTTTTTGAGTTGTAAGTATATTTTAGATATGAGATCGTTGTCCGTTATATGGCTAAGTGAAGATCTCCCAATCTGTGGGATTCTATGCCTCCATCAGAAAGAATGGAATTATCCCATTTGTTTGGAAATGGAAAGACTTGGAAAAAATTATATTAAGTGAAGTAAGCCAGATGCAAAGAAACATAGGTCCCATGGTTTCCCTTATCTGCAATAACTACTATATATCTAGGACAAGCAAAAGAGGTCAAAAGCTATGTACATATGACCATATAACCTGATGCTAAGCAAAATGAACCCCAAGATAGGGACATAAGAAATTTTTATCTTTCTTGTTGTTCTTTTTAATGTAGTTATAGTGTACTATGTGGGGTTTTTTTTGTTTCTTTGTATGTTGTTCCCACATGGTACAACCCCTGTTGTCACTGTATTTGGTTCTGGTGCCCTGCATCTTATATATACAATTTTCTAATTTGGGAAGGGGAAGGGGAATAACAAAATGCTGAAATAAGGATACAGATTGACCCATTGTAAAAGTGAGATGTACAAGACACTATGTTGAAAACAAACTTTACAACTTTGTGGGGAGGGGAGGTGTGAGGAGTTGGGGAGATGGGGAGCAAAGGGATGGTATTTGAAAAACAAAGGAGGGCATAACAATGCTCTATAGGAAATGGACTCATTACCTTGCTCATGTAATTGTAACCCTTTTGTACAGTATCTTTACAATAAAATATATATATTTAAACTTTAGAAAAAGAATTGCATTGTGGAACCTATGTTTCTTTGGGTCTGGCTTACTCCACTTAACATGATTTTTTTCCAAGTCCTTCTATTTCTTTACAAATGGGGCAGTGTCATTCTTTCTGATGGAAGCATAGAATTCATATATATATATATATGTATATATATGCATATATACATAATCACACTTTCTAGATCCATTCATGTACTGAGGGACATCTGGGTTTGTTCTATATATCAGCTATGGTAAATAATACTGTGATAAACATAGTTGCGCTGGTAGCTATATGGTAGCCTTCTTTGTGGTCATTTGGGTAAATGCCAAAAAATGGGATTGCTGGGTCATAGGGGAGCTTTATGTTTAGTCTTTTGAAGAACCTCCATACTGCTTTCCAGAGTGGTATGCATCTAAGACAATCTTAGCAGCTGAGCAAAGTAGCTCTATCGCTATATACATATGACCATATAGAATGATGCTTAGCAAAATTAACTCCAAGACATGGACACAAGAGATTTTTCTTTGTTGTTGTTGTTGTTTTAATATATATTTTTATTGTAAAGATACTGTACAGAGAGGTTTCAGTTACATGAGCAAGGAAATGAGTACATTTCCTATCAAACATTGTTACCTCACCCTTTGTTTTTCCTCCTACCATCCCTTTCCTCCCCACCTCTCAACTCCCTGCCCCCCCAGCTGCCACGACTGAAGTTCTAAAATTCATTTTCATCATAGTGTTTTGTATATCTCATTGTTACAATGGGTCAACCTGTATCCCCTTATTTAAGCATTTTGTTATTTCCCTTCCCCTCCCCAAATGAGAAAAAAGTACATACAAGATGCAAGGCACCGGAATCAAATATAGTGAAAACAGGGGTTAAACCATGGGGGAGGAACATACAAAAGAAACAAAAAAATCACATAATACATTATAAATACATTAAAAACAATAACAAGAAAGAAAAATAAACACTTGTGTCTCTATCTTGGGGTTCATTTCACTTAGCATCATCTTTTTAAATATTAATAAGGTTTTTTATTGTGAAAATATTGTACAGAGGGGTTACAATTACATGAGCAAGGCAATGAGTATATTTCTTATCAAGCATTGTTGCCTCCTCCTTTGTTTCCCTTTACCATCCCTGCCCTCCCATCTTCCCCCCCCCCAACCTCCCCCCACCACGCCAAAGTTGTAATGTTCATTTTTCAACTTAACATCTTGTACATCTCATTGTTGCAATGGGTCAACCTGTACCCATATTTAAACTATTTGTTTTTTCCCTTCCCCTCACCAAATTATACCAACATCAAATACAGTGAAAACAAAGGTTTCACAGTGGTGGAGGGACATACAAAGCAACAAAACAATCGCCTTATCAGACATACACAACTTATTACAAATAAGGGAAACCATGGGACCTATGTTTCTTTGGGCCTGGCTTACTTCACTTAATATTATTTTTTCCAAGTCTTTTCTTTTTCTAACAAGTGGGGCAATGTCATTCTTTCTGATAGAGGCATAGAATTCCGTTGTGTATATGTACCACATTTTCTTGATCCATTCATATACTGAGGGGCATCTGGGTTGGTTCCATATCTTAGCAATGGTAAATAATGCTGTGATAAACATAGTTGTACTGGTAGCTTTAGTATGGTTTTGTTTGTGATCATTTGGGTAAATGCCCAAAAGTGGGATTGCTGGGTCATAGGGGAGCTCTATGTGGAGTCTTTTGAGGAACCTCCATACTGCTTTCTAAAGTGGCTAAGCAAGTTTACACTGCCACCAACAATGTAGTAGGGTTTTTGTTTTAAATGTGCTATGTGATTTCTTTTTTCTTTCATGTTTTCCGTCTATTGTTTATCCCCTGTTGTCACTGTATTTGATTTTAGTACCCTGGGTATTTTATATGTTTATCTGAATTAGGGAAGGGAAGGGGTATAAAAATGGTGAGACAAAGGACAAAGGGGGAACCAATGCAACAGCAATACTCACAAGAAAATATTTTGGAAATAATTTGTACAACATGGTGGGGGAAAGGGAAAGAGGGAGAAAAATGAGGGAGGGGTTAACAAGTTTGACAAGAAATATCCTCACTACCTTACCTATGTAACTGTAACTCCTCTGTACATCAAATTGGCAATAAAATTAAAATTAAAAAAAGAATTGCATTGTGTAGGATAATTCACTATAATGTATTTTATGGATAAGAGTATTCCTTTCCCTATAGGGTCTTGTCCACATATGCATACATGAACATTGGATGAATAAAGTTACTTTTATGGGCTCCACCTGAATCCTATTTCATAAAATGTATAGAATGTTAGATTTTCTCAGCAACTTATTCCTAATTATAAGTGCTTAAAACTAAGAACAATATAACCAATATAACCAAGCTTAGTCTGACCATAAAGATCCAAACAACATCCTTTTCCTCTATTTCCCTAAGTATTATATCGGATTAGAAAAATCTAATGTTTGTTGGCTGTTAGTGGCTCAAGCCTGAAGTCAGAGCTATTCAGGAGACTGGTATCTAAGGAACTTGGTAATAAAGTCCATGAGAGGCTGGTCACCTGTGGCTTACGCCTGTAATCCTAGCTACTCAGGAGACTGAGATCAGAGGATCGCGGTTCAAAGCCAGCCCTGCCAGGAAAGTCCATGAGACTCTTCTCTCCAATAAACCACTCGAAAACCAGAAGTGGTCCTGTGGCTCAAACAGTAGAGTGCTCGCCTTGAGCTGAAGAGCGCAGGGACAGGGCCCAAGCCCAGGGTTCAAGCCCCACGAACAACCAAAAAAAAAAGGAAGTCCATGAGATTCTGATTCCTAATTGTAAGGTCTGCTCCTGGATGGCGAGCAGACTCCACCCTCCTCACAGCAAAGTCTCTGCCCAGTTACCTGCATTACCTAGGCAACTGGTACACCTGGAAGAGGTCACATCTGCAGCCGCTGAGGTCACATCTGAATTGATGTGGCCACACCTTTCTCCGCCCATACCCTAGATAAGACCTAGCCCAGGCCCAGATGCTCTCTTTTCTAGCTCTTTTCTCAGCTCTTTCCTTCTCTTCTCTTTCCCAGCTCTCTTTCCCAGCTCTCATTTCCAGGCCTTTCCTAGGCACGTGGAGGGCCAACATGGCCTGGTGCCAGCCAGAATGATGAATAAACCTACCCCTTACCTGAATACTACCTGTGTGGTGCTGTTCTTACTTGGCTACTTCTTTTTAAAAACCTAACACTAATTAACCACAAAAACAGCTAGAAGTAGAGATGTGGCTCAAGTGGTAGAGAGCTAGTTGATGGTAGGCAAAATGAATCACAAGATAAGGACTCAACTGATTTTTCTTTCTTGCAATTGTGTCTAACATATTTATAAGATTTTTTTTTGTTGCTATGTATGTCCCTCCCTCACAGTATAACCCCTGTTTTCACTGTATTTGGTGTTGGTATAATTTGGGAGGGGACGGGAAAAAACAAATTGTTTAAATAGGAATACAGGTGGACCCATTGCAACAATGAGATGTACAAGATGTTATATCAAAAAATGAACTTTACAAGTTTGGTGCAGGGGGGAGAGATAGGGTGGGGGCGGGGAGATGGGAAGGGATGGGAAGGGGAAACAAAGGAGGAATCAACAATGTGTGATAAGAAATGTACCTTGCTCATGTAATTATAACCCCTCTGTATGGTATTTTCACAATAAAAAAAAGAAAAGAGAAAAAGAAAAAAAAAAGCTCAGGGACAGTGGTCTGACCCTGAGTTTAAGCCCCAGGATGGGTACAAATAAAGGAAAAAACAAAAAGAAAAATTGAATGCTCATTGGCACTTAAATTATAATTTCTGGTATATTTTTTCCGGATATTTTCCCTAGAATGAATCATTCTCTTCCAGGTCTCAGGCATTCTTAAATAATGATGATTGTATCATTATTTGTTATTTTGGATGCTATTGGACTATTTATATTTTCTTGATAAGGGATGGAAATTTTATTTTACTACATTGATTTTGCAAGTGAATGGGATCTTGATTAAACTAGCATTTTACGTTTGCCCACTACTGTATTTATCTGGGATGAAAATAATTCTCTATACATTCACTTCTGCTTTCCTTCTGTAGTCAACAAAGTGCTGTGTAATAAATTTTGCTTTCCCACCATATTCTCTAATCAAAGAAGCATTTTGATAAAAACAATTTTAAAAAATCACACACAAAACCTAAAACATACTTATTTGTATCAGAACTGAAAACTTTGTGAAAGTGTTGAAAAACTGTTTTTGCTATGTAGCTGCTTGAAACTGTTTTCAGAGATATGTTTTATAGTCTACTTAAGACTATGTGGGAATTCCACAAATATGGAACCTCCTGAATGCCACCACAATTTCATCATTTCAAGTCCCTTGGGATTTCTCTGACATCCCCATGAACTTCCTGAACCTCTTATTATAGGTTCTTTTCTATTTCTCTTTCATTTGTAACAATTAATAGAATTCAACTGTAATATTACAGTTCACTACTAAGAATCAGGAATGATCATCTCTGGCCTGAAATCTCCTTAATTTCAAAACTTCAAGTCAATACTCAGTATTTCTTGAGTGTGAAAGACGTGTAATTTGGGAGAAGTTAACATTTCTGAGCTTTTTGTCAAACTAAAAAAGGGAGTAAAATATTACCAAAACATGAATTTGTTAAAGAATATATAAGATATTGAGTACAAAATGGCACTGAGAGCATAAAATACTTTCCCAACCATGTCTCCAAAATATTTTACTTAAACAGTGATGAATATAATTTGTTAACAGTTAGCTCCCCTTAAGATAATTAGGATAACTAATGTTCAAAATATATTTTAATCAGCTAATTATAGTGCTTTGACGTTTAACTGATAATGATGTACTGATTTTGTACACTTGCATAGCAAGTCATAAAACACTTTGCTGATTACAAAATGTTAAACAAATGCTAGTCATGATGAAATCACAACCAAAAAAGTTTAAAGTATTGAAAATTCTTTAATGGGAAAATTCCTGGTATTTAAAATAATAGATCATATGGTATGAATATTTTATACAACCAATAATCAATTGTGCATTAGGTACTATTTTATATGGAACTTGATAATGGAGCTAAATAGAAACATTAATCTTAAAATTATGATATAAATATTAGGTGATAATGAAACATTTATTATAAAGTGCATTCTCTCAGCAAACCAATAATTAAAGTTGGAATATTTGTTTCTATTTTAGTACAATTTATCATTCAGAATTACACTATAGATAAAGGATAAAAGAATGATTTTTTTGTAGTTAATTTGAGTGGGTTTAAGCTTATTGGTAAGTAGGTCTACGTGAGTCAAAATGTATTCCTCTGCTGTTATATTTAAGGGAAGAGCCATAGAGCTCTACCATTTTTGCATTTGACTAAACAAAATCTAAGGCTTGCATAGGTGACATAACTATAATTAAATCACCCATTTCATAGATGCTGTGAGGTATTGACCAGAGCCAATGGACTTTGGTGAGGATATTGCCATGAGTCAAGAACCTGGAGTTCAGGTCTAAAGTATATTCCTTTTGAAACACTGTATTCTTTCTTTCATACTTTATTCATCTATAAAATGAAAACCTAAACTAAATCCTTACTCTGCTCTTATACATGACTATTTCCTCAATTTGAAATGAAATATAAGAGGTTTCCAGAGGGACACTCCTTGGTTGTATTTTGGCCGAAGTCCGTTCACCTAAATAGGAAAAAAAGTAAGTGTAATGTCATTCAGGAAATCTCACCACTGAGTAGTTTGTTTAAAAAGACATGAAGATTGGTTTCTTAGTTCTATCTGTGGCAGCAGATTGAAAATTCACAACATGTATTTTGCCTAAGGAGAGCAATATGCCTGCATTCAAAGCTATTTTTGTTTTTGTTAAAGCAGGTAAGTGGAATAGTAAGAGGCAACCCATTGAAAAGTAGCAAGACTGATGAAGTTTAAGAAATCCAAATAAAAGTTATATATATGTATATATATATATGAATATATATATGAATATATATATATATATGTATATATTGCTGGTCCTGGGGCTTGAACTCTAGGCCTGGGAGCTTCTTTGGCTCAAGGCTAGCACTCTACCCCTTGAGCCACAGCACCACTTTGAGCTTTCTCTGAGTTGTTTGTTGAAGATGAGTCACTCCTACCCAGGCTGGCTTCAAACCATGATCCTCAGATCACAGACTCTTGTGAAAGTTTTTTTTATTTTTAAAATTAAAATAATATCCTCTTCCTACTGGAAGTCTTGCCTGACTTTCACAATGAAATTCCACCTCTAATTCTATCCAGTGAGGATCCCTCACTTCCTTCTAGAAACCATAGAGCAGTAAATATGGCATTCTTAGACAGTTATAAATAGTGGTTTCTTACTTTGAGAAAATTACCTCATATCTTCTTAACTGGATTCAAAAAAGCTGCTTCTTTTTCTTTTTTAATTATCCTTAAGTAATTGTACAAAGAAGTTTCAATTCAACCTGCCTGAAGATGATAAAAATCAAGATGGCAGAAATGCTTAATTCCAGAAGAATGGTCTCTCCGGCATAGTGGAGAAAGTATTTTGAGGCAAAAAACCCTCTGAGTGACATACAAAGCAACAAAGAAAGCATCTTAAAAATATGCTAGAAACAATAGCAAGAAAGAAAAACCATTTGAGTCCTTATCTTGGGGTTCTTTTTGCCTAACACCACGGTTTAACCCTTGTTTTCACTGTATTTGATGTTGGTATAATTTGGGGAGGGGAAGGGAAAAAACAAATTGTTTAAATAAGGATACATGGGGACCCATCCCAACAATGAGATATATAAGAAAATGTATAAGATGTATGTCGAAAAACGAACTTTACAACTTTACGGAGTGGGGGGGGGGGAGATGGGAGGGAAGGGATGGTAATGGAAACAAAGGAGGAGGCAACAATGCCTGATAAGAAATATACTCATTACCTTGCTCATGTAATTGTAACCCCTTTGTACGGTATTTTCACAAATAAAAAAACTTATTAGTTAAAAAATCAGAACCCTCTGAGTAGTGCTTATAATGTACCATGTGCATACATCCTAATATTCAGCTGAACCTGCATTAATGTATTTCTTTTTTCCATAGCCTATGTGAAGAATTCCCTTCTGCCTTGGAGGTACTAAGTAGGTCATAAACATTGCCTTCTCCCCTCTGTGATGATGGTAGTGGTGGTGGTGGTAATGTGTTGGATGCCTCATGTAGTATAGCACTTGGTTCTGGGGCTCCTGGGCTCTGGGATTCCTTGGAACACCATCTTCAAAAGCCTAAGTACGGGCTACAGAAGACCAGCCTCTTTTTATTCAATGTTCCCTGACCACTGGAAGAAAATGAGGGCTTCTTCCCATTTCCTGATCAGAGGGGCTCTGAGAGTAACAGAGTAGCTGAACAGGAAGTCGAAGATGGATTATAGTTCCAAATTCCTCTTATGAAGAGAGATATGCATTTCAACACTGGAATATTAGAGGTTTGTGTATTCATGAAACCCAGCCTAACCTCTCTACTTAGAACTACTTATGGACCATCCTTAGAGAAATGTCCACTTTGATACTGGAACCCAAGTGAGGAGCTACGAGAAAGGATCCTATTGAAGATTACAGTGTTCTGCTATCTATGGAAATGGCCAGAAGGGCCTAGTTTCTGCAAAAGATTCCATAAACAGTCTCCGTGTTATCACAAACTCAAAACTGAGTGCAACCACAGAAGTGTAAGACAATGCACTATGCCACTATAAATGGAAAGGAAGGTTTCTTCTGCTAAGTGTGAAGCTTTGCAGGCTCTGTGTACAGCATGTCACATAGCTCTGCATCATTAATCAGAAAGAGGAGGGGGGAGAAAGAGAGAGAGAGAGAGAGAGAGAGAGAGAGAGAGAGAGAGAGCAAGCATGCTGCCCCCTGGAAAACGGAAATGTTCAGTGTGCACAGAGTAGCTTGCATATTTCACTGTGACATCTCACTACCATGTTTTCCAACATGGTAGTGGTTAGGTAATGCTGAAAATTTAATTTAATTTTTTTCATTATATTTTTGGCTTTTTGTTTTCTATTTACTCTTTTGTCTTTCCTCCCTTTATTTTTTCTGTCTTTCTTCTCTCTCCTCTTTCTGGTCTTCTTTCTTTTTTCTTTTTCTTGGTCATAGAGGAGGATTGGATTGGTTATTCTCAGAACAGGGAGTCAGAGCTGATGCACAGATCAGTAACATCCTGGTTGGAGTGGCTGTCGAATGAATTTTTTGAGACCTCTGAAGAAAACAGAAAGAAACTGAAACGGTAAGCTCCAATTTTTAATGCACAATTAGCTTTCATCTCTATCTTTCACCTTTGATATCTAGAATTATAGTCTTTACACCAGATTTTGGATAATTTATAAGATGTAAGGGTACTTATGGACATAATGATTTTGGACAATCCTCAGATCACATTTATTTGGCATTTGCACAAACAAAAATATAATAATGTACATAACTCCATTGGTGTTGGAGAAAATAGCTCTGTGATCATTTGTAATTTAACCTGTTCCCTATTAAGTAATTTTATTTTCATGAATGTGCAAGGTTGTATCTACTCTTTGTCATAACACTTTATGAATGATATTTTCTTTTATCTGTGGAATGGTTAAAATGGTGAACTTTGTGTGCTTTTCAAAGAAAATGATGATTTTTTTAAATGAGAGCTGTAGTACCTCAGGACTTTTACCAACATAAAGGCAGTCTTTTATCAGCCTGTATAAGTTGCAGGTTTTCACTGTAAAAAATGATTTCTTTTAATTTATGGTAGCTGTAGAGATTCTGCTTTTAAAGAAAACATAATGTAAGAAAAACACGTTTATGGCATACAGGAAATAAGAAAGGCAACAGTCACAGTTCCTTTATTTTTCATAGATAAGCTGCCTTTATCAGAGTAAGGAATCAGCATATTTAAAAACCAACAATGGATAAAATGACCGGATTAAATTTACATTTTAGATACTCATAATTGATTTAGTTTGTTTTTGAAAAAAATGTAATTGAAATTGTTTTGTAGTTTATTTTGTTATTGCTTGTTTGCACTCAAAGAAGGAAATATTTTAAAAGCTTTCTTTTTAACTTCAAACCAAAGATGAGATCAGTGGTATGCAACTGACAGGAACCACACTTAGGGATTAAAAGAAAGGAAAAGATAGATTTCTACTTGAGATAAGGGTAAGATAAAGGAGGTGGCAATATTATCAAACTGAGGATTAAATCTCAAATAAGTTTTCTGTTCTTTTGCTATGAACAGTGATATTCATGGGTTTTATTTATATTGATTTAATCTTTCCAGATAAAAAGTTTCATAATTTTATTGAATAAGCAGGACTGTCTAAGAGAATTTGGATTATTCAACAAAGAAGTGTATCTTTCATCTAGTTTATCTCAGGCATAGAGGCAATGGTATCAGTCTCACAGGTGGGAGTCAAGTTCTTTAGCTCAGAGAAAGTTTCTACCAGCCACACTGGCAGGTATTTGAATCTCATAAAAACTATCCTCGATGAGAATTTGTTCAAGAGGAGGTATTAATTTCAGAAAATGTTCTCTGTACTTGCAAACCAATTGCACTGACCTGTCCTATGTTTATAGTAATATTTTTATGGAAAAATGCAGCAAGTGTCCCTATACTTCAAGGGGCTGTTATAATACCATATTGAATATTATAAAGGCAAATAAATACTGAGTTGGATATTGACCTCCAGATAACTCACTGAATTTCACCTGTATCCTTAGGAATGAATAAACTTATTATCTCCCTTTATAGTAGGAAACTAAAATGGAAGTAAGCCTCTGTCTTCATTTTACAGACACTTTTAGCACCAATCAAATAGAACTCTTTGGGAATTTAACTCCTTTTCCTAACCCTTACCCAGTCCTAGGAAGAGAAGCAAATGATGTTCCCATTTCTCTTGCCCACATCCCTAATAAAATGAATAATAATAAAAAAAAGAATCTATTTGTAACAGGCTATAGTCCTGTCATTCAAGGGTGCACAGACAATCAGCTGAGACTCTTTTCTGTTTGGGGAAGTAAAATAAATTGAAATTTTTCTTTTTATTTGCTTGTATCTAAACTACACATTTGTCCTAATCTCTGGCAGAGTCTTCTATAATTTGGGGCCCTTTGCTCTTTAAACCCCAGTGTGTCAAAGATTAAGTTATAAAAAAGTAAGCAAATATTTTTTGAAAAGCTTTAACATTATCTTTTTTATATAACATCAGGTTAATATAGGTGATATTTCTCTGATAAAAGAAAAATATCATGACTGTGCATATTATCTTCTAAATCCCATTTTTAATATATAACTATTCCTCCCCAAACATAATTGCAATGAAAACAAGGGCTATGTTGTATATGTCTCTTGTTGTTACCAATAATACAACAGAAAATGAAATAGCTGGGCACTGGTGGATCACCCCTATAATCCTAGCCATTCAGAAGGTTGATACTTATGGATCATGGTTTGAAATCAGACTGGGTAGGAAAGTCCATTGAAAATCCAATTAACCACCAAAAAGAGAGAAGTGGAGCTTTGGCTCGAGTGGTACAGTGCCAACCTTGAGCAAAAAAGTTAAGGGCAGAGTACAGGCCTTAAGTTCAGAAAGAGAAGAAAAAGGAAGGAAAGAGAGGGATGGAGAGAAGGAGGAAGGAAGGAAGGAAAGAAAGAAAAAAGAAAGAAGAAACAAAGGAAGGAAGGTTGATTGAATAGAAATAAAGTATTTCAGCTATGTTTTTATAGTCCTCATTTTATTCATTTTATTCTCTAGTTTAAATATTTTATCCACCCTCCTCTTAAGTTTACCAAGCCTAGATCTGATAAAAAGAAACACTGGTTTTGAAGTTAGTGCATTTTGACTACATCTATTACTAATTTTCTTGATTGTGAAGTAGAAAGGAATAAACATGACAGTAGGTTGTAGCTTTTTCATACTGAAACAACATACCGCAATAGAAAGAGCCTTAATAACCATGAAAACTTAGTTTTCAATAAAATGATTTTAAAGAAGAGCAATGAGAACCAAGGCAATAAGGAGCTATTGTCTTTAACATCAGTTTCCCATCTACAAACAGAGGAAAATAATCAAATTTCATAATGTAAGACATCTTTCCCACTGTTTTATACATCATAAATATACAATATATAAAAATAACTATTATCCTTGATGATTGAGCACCCCAAATCAAACTTAGGGCTAATTCTGGATAGTTTCAAAAACTCTACTAGCTCCTGGATTCCATTTGGGTGTTCAATCATCAAGGATAATAATTATTTTTTAATAAATTCAGCCAAAGTCATTGCTAGAAAGGTACTTGATTTAGCATAGGGCACAAATTCTATAGAGAGAAAATGAAGGAAAATCAGCTCAAGGATGGCCAGAATCTGATGTTGACCTGGAACTGACAGCAAGCTTTGGGAATGCTTTGAAGTCTACAATTAGAAATGTGTTGATTTCTAAAAATTCGTAAGTATACTTCCAAAAGCCTAAACCATCCTAGAAAACTGTGATTATTTTCCCTTGCTAAAGCTGGTAGACTGAACTCTTAGCTATGTGAGAAAACAAGTCAAAAGGCTTAGAATTCTCTTTAAAACAAAAGGAAGTCAGCATGCTTAGGAGGGAGATGAACAAATCCAATCTAATTTACACTCCAAAAATGTTAAAGCCTAAATATAATTTCACACCCACAAGAAAGGTATGTGAAATCACAACTTTCTTTTGCAAATGATTTTTAGATATGAAAATGTGTTAACTTTATTTTTAATTAATATGTTGAATTTTTCCAGGAAAAAAGATAATAAACTTATCACCACTTCTTTGAAGTGTTTCATATTCATCTGTTCAAAGTAACAATTGGGTTAATGCATGCAAATGTGACTAAATTAGACATAAATTTTCAAAGAAGCATTGTACAGTTTTTAGAGGAAACTGTATTAGAATGACTTACCATCAACTTTCATTTTTATGTGTTTAAAATATGCCCAAATCTTCAGACATGTATATCATTAAATAAAAAGGGTTGTAGACATCAACTGTATCTGAATTCAGCTCTAAACAATTTGCCTAAAGGAGGCATTACTGCATTGTGGAGGAACTAGCACAATTATTCCACATTTCCATATTATCCAGGTATTGGTTTAGCCTGGTATTTAACACTAGCCATAGATATTTGCCCCAAGGCCCAGAGATAGAGTAACTTATGTGGTAGGTAATCAACCTTAACATTTCTTCCCTTTTGGACAGAGATTTTCAAATACCCAGAGGTTAGCAATACCCAGAGGTTAATTTGAAATTTCCCAAGTGATTCTCCTCCTAGGAAAGTCGTAAACAGACACACGGATGGTATCTCTTACAACTGGAACTTAGGACCAAGGTGGTTATTACAAAGTAATTTTATATGTCTTCCTTCAGCACGTGAAAATATTATGCTTGTTCAAGTTTGCAGCTTAAAGAGCAAAATAGTTATAAATTATGTAGGTGAATAAATGAAAAAGAGAATGTTAGTTATATGGATCATTGAAATGACTGCTTTTGCAGATGCCTTATGAAAAATTCCAACTACTTTGAGGTCTAACATGCATTTGTATCCTAAATACAAATTTCTATAGAATTTAAAATCTGACCTACTCAGTGTAGAACTTGTTTTGTGTTTTATTATTTTATTTTTCTTAGTTTGATCTGTTAGCTCATTACTGCCAGTCTACAAGTTTCAGAGGGCTAAGGGCTCATATCTCCATAATTTTTAATCACCTGTGATATCCACCACGGTGATCTCATTTATAGAAAGACATTACTAATCTAAGTACACCATTCTTTCATTCTACCTTGTGAGTTTAGTAAACTGTATCAGCAGCAAAGGAGTCAAAGAGGACAAAGTATGTCTGCCCTGTTGTAGTTACCTTATTCCTTCCAGTCTTGAACACCACTGGAAATGGATGGACTCAATATAAAGAATGTACAATTTTTATGTTTGCATTTGGGAGAAGTGTGGTTAGGGAAAGATGGGAGAGAGGAATAAGTGGTGATTTCTTGGCCATGCAGTAAAGACTATTGTTTACTTACAGTGCCCAAAGAAAATAGGAAGGATAGCGTATTGTCTGATTTAGAAAACTGATAGCTCTTAGCAATGTAAAGGTCACATTCAAATGGTTTGGCTATGTGAAGGAAAGAGAAATACCCACAGACATCCTAGAAAATGTACAGTCAGATAAGGTGATGTGAATATGGGAACACAAGGGTTTGGCATCAAAACTGAGGTCCTAGACCTGGCTCAGCTGTTGATTTGTAATGTGATTTAGGATGAATCATTTACTTTCATTGTGCTTCAGTGGTCTTGTTTGTAAAAGCAAAAATATGATAAGGATTTATAGGATATCAAAAATCATTTGGAAAGTTTGTTTTATAAGCATACTTTAGCTGTAAATGGATTTCAGTGTGGCACTTCCACACAAGCATACAATGAGCTCTGATCTTTTTAACCTTTCCCCTCCACTCTTTCTCATCTCCCTTCCTCACTTCCCAGAATGATTTCAGGTGCTTTGTTATATTTTCACACATTCATTTGAAGTACATCAATCATTTAATAAGATTAATAAAGTTTAATTTCATTTGAAATGCGCAATCAGTTCTGTTAGCAAATGAGAAATTATTATAAGACTCATTGAATCATTACCCAAACACCATGAGGCTTATTAATAAAAACAGCCTGCTATCTCAAGTGTCACATACATAGAAGTTAACTGAACTTGTTGAATTAGTCCATGTATAGGTGGCTGAGCCGTCCTTAGTGGTTCAAATTTGAGGGGTTCGGGCTATATGTAACTTCTTCTCTACTCATCTCCCATGATTCTCTTTTTGTGTCCCATGATTCTTTTTGTGTCTGGATTTGAAATGGTCCTTATGAGTATTTAAAGAAGGCTGCTGGGAAAATGCCAGAATTATCCTTGTGAAGATTATAGATACGATCTTCTAATCCTATCATTAATGTATCACATTAAATCCACTGATCATATTTAAATAGTTTAGAAATTAAGAGTAGAGACACTAGTCCTAAGGTACATTTTGATGAGGAGCAGTCTATGATAGGAACAAGTCTGTGCCAACTAGGAAAGTCTGCTTAATAATGAGTTTTGGATTGGATCATGGGGATCCAGGCAGTGAGGGTTGTGGTAGGGGAATTATCAGGTTTCTAGTAGTGATGAACAGATGATATGCACACATATCCTTCCCTTTCCTTCATATCTTTATCTAAAATTGAGCCCATGAGTCAAATTAAACTTTCTACTAGGTTTAGACTATCAGAGTTCAATGTAACATGGATAATCTAGTGCAACTCCCTTATCTTGCACATAAGAGATTGAAGAGAAAGAATATTCCCAAGCTCACATCACTAACTGTTAAGACCAGGAATCGAAAACAGGTGTCCTATAACTCTGATCAGTGCTCTTTCTCTTTCACATTGTCTACTTTCAGGCTAACTTGTCTAGAGTTGGAAAGAACAAATAAAGCAGAAGAGTTTTAGAGTATATGGTTATTCTAGAGATACAATGGCAGTGAGCTACTAAGCTAGACTCATATTTTGATATTTGGCCTAATTCCTGTTTATAAAACATGAGAAATGAATTGAATAAAAATAAAAATTATCTATCAATATCCACTGTTTCAATAAAATGTGTTTTAATCACCCAGCTAAGTTTGTTTAGTATTTCTGATGAACTTGTGATAATACTCAGTCACTGAACTCTGTTCTTGTAGAGTATTATGCAAGTTTGTCTTCACATATCATCTGGACCATTCAGGTGATGCTTGAGCAGTTCTGGTTCTGCCTTCACACACAATTAGCGATCAGCAGGAATCAGAACTTTGGTCATTTCTAATTCCCTGCCTGAGTTTCCTCAATGGAAAGATACTTTTGATTTTGAGGCCTCAGTTAATGACTTTGGGCTATATACCCTCTTATTGAGCTTTTTTTCTAATACTTTCTAGCACCCTCTCAGAGACATTTTTTTTTAAATTTTTGTTTTTGTTCTTGAACTTTTTTTGTCGGTTGTGAGGCTTGAACTCTGTGCCTGGGTGTTGTCCCTCAGCTCTCAGCTCAAGGCTAGCACTCTATCACTTGAGCACCACTTTTTCCTGCTTGGGTGGTACTGAGGAATTGAACCCAGTGCCTCATGCATGCAAGGCAAACACTCTACCACTGAGCCACCTTCCCAGCCCATGTTCTTAAACTTTTTGAAATAAGGCCTCACCTTTAGCCCAAGTTGGCCTCAATCTTGTCATTACTCCTACATCCACCTTCTGAGTGCTGAGATTAGAGGTGAATGCCACCACATCCAACACACACACACACACACACACACACACACACACACATACACACTTTTATTCTCACCACCACTTTTGCTTTCTCAGGTCTTTTCAAAACATTTTTGAGGTTTCAGTGTGCCTAGTACTGTATTTACCAGGTACCATAGGAGTGGGAGGGAGGGGAGAAAGGAAATGGAGAGGCAAGGGAGAGAGAGGAAAGAAGAAGGAGAAGAAGGAGGAGGAGGAGAAGGAGGAGGAGGAGGAGGAGGAGGAGGAGGA
>NW_012267332.1:716861-747695 GCF_000151885.1 Dipodomys ordii | reverse complement strand
AGGAGGAGGAGGAGGAGGAGGAGGAGGAGGAGAGGAAGAAAGGAAGGAAGGAAGGAGAGTCCCTAGGTTAAGTGATTTTTAGACTCATGCCTTTTTGAAAGAAAGATCTCAGAGTCTAGATGAGATGCATTTTATGAAATGGACTAATTTGAACATTTGTGAATGTGAAAGCTGTGGCAATACTTTTCTTCCCTTGCACTTTCATGTTCTCCCTACTCCTTTGTAGGATCCTTTCCCAAAACATATCATGGGATCTAGTAGCTGCTCAGGTAATCCCACCATATGCCTTACCTAATATTTTCTCCCTCTTTGTTCTTTTATTCCCATCTTGCTACCAAGCAAAACAAATTTCATTCCCCTGGACTTTCTAAAGTATAATCCACCTCAATTGAGTATAGTTAGTAGGATAACATATAGGCAGTACTTTAGTGTTTTCACTTTTTAAGGAGGTCACTAGAGACAGTAGCTTCAAGGATAGATTCTATAAGGAGCAAGGATATTTCAGGCATGGTTTCAAACCTCAGCAGCAGATCATTAGTTAAATTGTAACAGTGAGAGAATTGGGTGGGGTGTAGTTTTGGTTCCCGTAAATCACCCCATGTAGGAAGCTATTTCAAAGTATTGTGGCGTATGTAAAGTATCTGTGTGTATAAATTAGTCTTCTAAAATCATCTTTGCTGTCAAATAAGGGCCAGTAGGGTCTCCCTTCCTGTGTACTTAATAATCAGTGAGACAGTTGTCATGAGAATATCTCAGGAAAATATGCTGACCTGGATAAAGAAGGCTTCTCTCTTTAACCTTGTTGAGAGTTTGACTGGGGGTTGTCGGATTTTTCTAGGATAGCTCATCATAGTTAAGAGCTCCTTGTGACCAGGGAGTGACTTGTGAACCCTGCCACTGACATTCCTACTTTCTCTCACTCTTCCCAAAGACCAAAAAGAGATGTCAGATGGTAAAAGGATTGCCACTCATTCCACTTTGTTAGTGCTAAGGGCTAAATGTAACTCTCTATACTCTCCTTTGCCCATGGTAATCGATTTCTAGGGTCTCAGTATATACCCGTTAAAATTTCTCTTCTGTGCTATATGTGATCACTTGTTTCTGTGTTCTTTCAGGCATGAATAAATCAATCCAGCCAGATTTCCATCGCTTCCTCAGGACACTTTATTGACCTGATGAAGGAGTTCCATCAGCACTGCAGTAAACAGTAGGTACTAAATTATGGCTTTAACTTGTGTTTCAGCATTCTTTCTGAAACAAAGCACTTACTTTGTGGTTCCTGGACAAGTATCAACAGTCTCATTTAGCTGCCTATTTACATATTTTACAGGTCTGCTTGATAGATTATCAGGTAATGGCCAGGTTCTAACAGTCAAAATAAGTGATCTTATACAATATGAAAAGCTGTACTTCCTGAAGTATTGGCTAAAATGTGTTAACTGTGGCATTTTAATAGTGTTCTACTGAATTACATTGGGGCCTGGTTAACAAAGTAAAATTAATCATGTTGATCTTATTTTTGTTTTACAAAGCAATATGGTGTTTGTCATGCATATTTACACTTTGTCACTTTTTAAAAACAATGCATTTTAATATAATTTAATTGTGTTATTGATTTTGTTACTAAGAATAGTTCTTTATTCATTTTAACTTGGCCCTAATTTTATGAGCTGTCTATTTCTTAGGTTTCAAAAATGAATGAAAGATCCAGGTACTTAGGCTTTACTTACATTTTGAAAATGTATAAATTAAATACATATTTTCAATGTTAAACAGAGCATGTGCATCTCAACCAGTACATGTTGACCACTTTACATACAGACTGTAAGATGAAATATGGGAGGTTGATGAAAGGTATATCATTTGCAGAAAATGTAGGTGAATCAAATGACAGGCAAGTGTTTACTGATTGCTAACTCTTAGGTTGGAGAGAGGTTTGGAAGACAGAAATTTCAGCCTGAGAGTGTTTGTAATGTTTGTCTTTATCCTCTTAAACTGGATGCCTGATCTTAGAAGGATTTTACTGCTATACCAGTCTACCTATGATTGTTAGAGACACATTTAGTACTTGAGCCCAGTTTTGAAAATCATGAGAAAAATCACGCCAGACCACTTAAACTTGCAGAGATAAGCTTATCCAAAGGTTAGACTTTATCCATAGATCAAGATGCATTGTATCCATAAAGTTCTTTGTTGAATGGCAACTCATTTAAATAAAAAATTGTATATATATATTGTATATATACATGTATACATATATTAGACAATCTGCTGCCAGTGTTTATTCATACCATCAGTTATTTTATAGTTTAAAGTGCAATAATTTGTTCATTTTATTTAATATATTTACATGACACTGTAGGACCTTGTAAATAGTAACAACTACTCATAAAAGTAGTTATTGTATTATTTCACGAGATAAGGCAATTGAGATAGAAATGTTTAAGGAACTTAGCCAAAGTTACAGAGAACAGGTGAAAAATTCATGAACTCCACCTAAATGAATCTCATGATGTGGCTAGTCACAACTTGAACTAGTGAAGAAAACTAAGAAAATGCTGCAAATAATGCCATTTGCTGAAATTTTCTTTTTTGATTTATTATCACTAATTTTGATTTCATACAACTTTCTTTAGCTTTCTCACAAGTATATTTAAGGGAAAAGAATTTGAAATAAATAAATAAATAGCAAGCCAATGCATAAATTATTTTTAAACTAACCCTAATCCAAAATAATTCCATAGGCTTATAGGTGTTCAGGAGTCCAGAATTGCATTTAAAATGGATAGTAACATACAGGTAAGCCATTAGCCAGTGGAAGAAATACAATCAAACAAAACAGCAAGTATATTTAATAATAAAGAACATTATCTTTTCTCACCTGCAGGTTTTGGGGACTAGTGCCAGTCCAACATATTTTCAGATACTCGGTGAGTCCTCAGGCTATAGTTGGGGAGGGACTTGTAACTTCCTGTCCTATGAAGGCAGCAGTCTATGGTAGAAAAAGTAAAAATAGCACCACATTGCCACAAAGAGGTACTCTCTATTTCATTTTCATGTATGTGAGTAGAGAGGAGGTGAAGCACTTTCTTTTTTAAAAAATCTGATTTTTTTTAAAACTTGATTTCTCTTGATTTTACTTTCTTTGATCAGAGTACAATGTGTCTGTGAAAAGTAAATCTCAAGAGTTGATATCTTAAAAAGCACAGTGACTGTGCTTTTGAGTTGCATATTTTGCGTAAGCTCATGGCATGCTGAAAACATCGTAAATATCCAGATGGGTGTTTTAAAAAGGTTCTGTAACCTTGATGTTTTTACTTTGTTGTCTTGCTTGTTATTGAAGCTTTTTGTTTGCTTCTGAAATACTTAAGTTAGCACATTGTGATTATTTGGGGAAAACTATAGTTTCCAGCCCACTTATTTTCAACCACTGGAAGAGGAACCATAAAGAGGAGCAAATTTTCTTGTTGGAGGTAGGTGTGAGAGGTCAAGCCTCTAAATAAAATAATCTGAATATACCTCTCAATAAATAAAAAAAGAAAAGTGTTATTTGGAAAAAATTCCTGTGGTCAATACCAGTAATTAAAATGATAGCTTTAAAAAATAAAATGATAGCTTTTGACGATTGTACTGTAAAGTTTATTCAGATGTGGAGAATTGAAAAGAATGGTTCTAAAAATGTATAGCCACATTTATGCTTTTTCATTTAACAGGCATTTTCTAAAAATCCCCTAATGGGTTTAAGTTCGAGGTGTTGTAGGAGAGACACAGATGAAGAAGAAAATGTCCTCATTCTCAAAGAGATTACGATCTAGATGTATGGATGACTAACTATGCAATCAAATAGGATGTAATATGTCAGACTTTGTTAACAAAATCAGGAACATACTGTGGCTATTGCAGAAAGCAGGGTTCTTATAATATTTCCACACATGCACACAGTGCACTTTCAACTAATTTGCCTCCTTTACCATATTCTTACTCCTTCCTTGAATCCCCATATACTATGAATGCTTTCTAATACCAAATAAAACTGAACCAAAGAAAGGAGGGCTAGCCCACTTGGGATGACCAAGTAATCTAGGAGGAAAGGAGATGATCCTTTCAAGAATTTTCATCAAGCCAAGCACTGGTGGCTCAAATCTGTAATCCTAGCTACTTAGGAGGCTGAAACCTGAAGGATAGCAATTTGGGCCAACCCAGAAAGAAAAGTCAGTGGGACTCCATCTCCAATTAACCAACAAAAAGTAAAACTAGAGTCATGGCTCAAGTGGTAGAGCAGTAGCTGTATGCAAGCCATTCTAGTGAGAGTATGAGACACTGAGTTCAAAACTCAGTGCCGGCAAACAATATTGGATTTTTATTCTAGTGTATTGTATGTATATATGAATATGTTAAAATTAATCCTTTTGAATGAACTAATTGATGTTAATAAAGTGAGGAAAAAGAAGGTGATGATATTTACACAGTATCAATATACTTAGTCATTGAAATGTATGCTTAAAGTTATTGTGATGTAAACTTTGTTTACAGGAATAAAAATTCTTTAAAATTAGTAGTGTTAAAATTATGTTTCAAATTTTGTTTCACCTCAGTGTGAGAAAGAAAATAATGATGGGAAACTGTAACATAAGGATGTTAAAGCTCAAGTCATAGAACTTGACAGCAAAGTGAATATTGTGTGCCAGGATAAATAGCATAGTGTAAAACCAGGATATTTGGAAAGCTAGAAAGGGAGAATAGGGCCTTGAATATTTTCTGTTTAGGTCTCTATAGTGTGAACAGTTGATGGATTTGGCACACTTCATGAAATGCTGTAAATTATTTCTGTCTGATACAGATAACTGTAGAAATATATCAGTCTAAAATAAGAAAGTCATGCTAATTAAAATAATAAAAGGGAAGTACTGTATGGCTATTGGTCATGTCAAAATGTTATAAACAGAGATAAAGCATGAATATTTATTTATCATTCTGAAATAATTGTGGATGTTACTGATTTCATGTTGGAAAGCATATACAAAACTCACTTGCCAATGTGAGTTCATTATTTTCTTGCCTATAGTTTTTTTTTGGGGGGGAGGGGTCCGGTCATGGGGCCTGAACTCTGGGCCTGGGCGCTGTCCTTCAGCTCTTCAGCTCAAGGCTAGTGCTCTACCACTTGAGCCACAGCGCCACTTCTGGCTTTTTTCTGTTTGCTAATGTGGTGCTGAGGAATCAAACCCAGGGCCTCTTGCATGCAAGGCAAGTGCTCTACCACTGAGCCACCTTCCCAGCCCCTTGCCTATAGTTTTTAGATTGATGTTATCTAGCTATTTGAATTAACCTAGAGTAGAAGCTAATAATATCTTTTTTGGAAAGCATCTGCAAAATATTGAGAAGAAAGTTTCTTAGTTGCTTTTTTAACTTAAAGTATGGTCTTCAAAAATGGCTGATGTATTTTCTTTTAAAGCCAAAGAACAGTCATATAAAATGTTGGTCCAACAATCAGTCTTTCACTAGAATTCCTATCTTAACTTGCCTTAGTTTTCACCACACTGAAATAAGTAGAGTCACACAAAATTTTTAAAAATGTTGCAAATAATGCGACTCAGTGAAAAAATACTTAGTGACAGAGCACTATTCAATGAACACAAGCATGCAAAAATCTAGTCACATTATACCTATTCATGAAGCTTCAAGGCTTGGCTTGATCCCAGAGTGGATATGGGATATTTTTCAACATTTCATAACTGTCCTAAAGGAGAGGGAAAATTGTTGTGAATCTAGTACCTAGTGATGTTTTGTGGAAAGAAGAGTGTGTGTCATATAAAAGAGACCTATCTGATTCACTTTTCGCCATTTCTTTTCAATCAATAATTTAATATCATCTCAGAAAAATATACCAACAGTTATAATGAGGATCTATGATATTATTTAATGTTTTGTGCTTTATATCTGGAGCACTGTAGGATGATATCTGAGTAGCTATGTAATTACCTAGGTTCGTGCATCATAAGTACAATTGGGTTGCCATAAGTAGCTTTGCTTTGAAGTTAATCTCCCTACCTTACCTCTATAAGGGGTGGTTTCAGGAAAATGGATACTTAACCTTTTAATACTTTACAGTCATAGCTCTGTTCTTAAATATGGTTGTTTTCAAAGGAAGAAGAGGCTGGGCAGTATATACATTGACATCAGTGTGTCACCCTTTCTGCTTCTATGTAAACCTAGAGGCCATGTATCAATGGTGAACAATCAGTCAAGGAGTCTGGCTATTTTTTGTCACTTTTAGTGATGCTCCAGTGACAGAGACCAGGAAGATGCTTCTGAGTACCAAAGGCTTCAAAATCACTTTGTTTACTTTTGCTAATCAGGAAGAAGGAGAAATTAGGACCACAATTCTGGTTGCTGGCACGTTGTTACTGCTTATAAATTTTAGAGGCTATTTTCTGGAGTGAGACTAGTAGCCAACTCTTTATAGTCTTGTTTAATTGATGGGATCCATTCATGATTCACATGAAACATGATAGAAATTTGAGAAGTAATGGACTAGAATCCTATTTCCTGGAATATTTTCTAGTTAATATTAATTTATTTTTTATGTTTTTATTGTAAAAATACTGTACACAGGGGTTACAGTTACATGAGTAAATAATGAGTACATTTCCTATCTAACATAGTTGCCTCCTCCTTTGTTTTCCCCCTACTATCCCTTCTCTCCCCACCTCTCCAACTCCTTACCTCCCCCCCCCGCAAAGTTGTAAAGTTTGTTTTCAACATAGTGTCTTGTACATATCATTGTTACAATGGATCAACCTGTATCCTTATTTAAGCATTTTGTTATTTCCATTCCCCTCTTCCAATTAGAAAAATGTATATACAAGATGCAGGGCACGGGAATCAAATATAGTGAAAACAGGGGTTATACCGTGGGAGAAGAACATACAAAAGAAACAAAAAAAATCACATGGTACATTTTAAATATGTTAAAAACAATAGCAAGAAAGAAGAAAAAAATAGTTGTGTCCCTATCCTGTGGTTCATTTCACTTAACATCATCTTATATGGTCATATGTACATATCTTTTGACCTATTGGCTTGTTCTAGACATATACTAGTTATTGCAAATAAGGGAAACCATGGGACCTATGTTTCTTTGGGCCTGGCTTACTTCACTTAATATATTTTTTTTCCCAAGTCTTTCCATTTCTTAACAAATGGGTGATGTCATTGTTTCTGCCGAAGGCATAGAATTCCATTGTGTGTGTGTGTGTGTGTGTGTGTGTGTGTGTGTGTGTGTACACCACATTTTCTTGATCCATTCATGTACTGAGGGGCATTATGGAAATTTTTTAAAGTAATAGTTGAGGGCACCATGTACATTTAGAAGTAAATAATTCATTGTTATCACCTGTGTTTTAATATTTTAACTCTTAAATAATTTTCCATGAAGATTTTTGTGAAACTAAATATCTCACTGTCTGTTTGAAGGGTTGTATATTATTGTTTTTCTCTTTAAAATGAAATGCTATAGACTTTGGAAAATATGTGGAGATAATTTTTCCAAATATAAATAAGGCAAAAGGAACTGTGGAAATAAAAGGTGTAATGCACAAATAACAGCAAAACGTGATACAGTAAATAAGCTGCTAAAAGAAAAACCATATGAAAGCTCTGGGATCTATTATACAAGTTTCAGAAACTTTTGTGTGTGTGTGTGTGGTTCTGACAATCACTGGGAAAGGCTACCCACTTTGATTTTCTGGGCTTGATCTTTAAAGGTTAGAGTCAGGCATTCCCAGCCTGAACACTTTCAACAAGGTGAAAATCTTATCCTTAAGGTGAAATTCTCATCCCTAGGGAAGAGGAGATTGGACCCAGCAAACAAGAAGGAAGGTTTTCCTTTTTTGTTGTTAATGGAAAGCTTTTGTCCCTGAAAATTCACACTACATTAGGTAGCCAGCTCTGGGTTAAAACTCCAAGGACAAATTTTATTTTCCACTCTACCCTTGCTCTATCAGGCTTCATAAGGTTGGTTTATTCCTCTACTTTCACAGGCTATTAATCCTGTGGAGCAGTGGATAGGGCACACTCTCAAAGAGAAATTGCAAGAAGAACTGCAAAAAAAGTGAAAAGCGCCAGAAGGATCTGATTATCTTGGACCTTAGTTTATTTTATGTAAGCTTGGAAGCTCATAACTCTCCTTTAAAAAATTCTCCTTCTTGTCCAAATGTTCATGTCTGGTTTGAGACACAAGGTGCACATTCAGAAAAGCTGAGGAAAATCCCTACAGCTCTGTCAGCCCTGAGAACAGGAAATACATACAGTTTTCCCACTGTAACATAACTTGTGATCTTCTCATCACTTTTACAAAGTAAAAATATTTGAACTTTAATGTGTAGAATAGAACTTTAAAATAGTGGCTTGTCTTCCAAGAAAAAATGAGTTGGAAATCAGACACAGAGTGGTAAAATCAGAAGACACTAATAGCCAGATTTTTTTGGCTACATGTAATTCTAAACTGTCTGCTCAGTGTTTTATAGCACCTATTAAAAGTAATTTAATACTTTCACTAGTTTTTAACTTTGTATAGACAAAAAGGCTTGAGATCCACTATGACTCACAGGTTAAACAATAGTGAACCAAATGAAAGGTTCTTCAAATGTTTACAAAAGAACTTAGCATATAGAGATATAAAGGGATTGATTGGAATATACTGCAAGTATATATGAAAATATGACCATGAAATCCACCCATATAACTAATGTATGTTAATTAAAGATAAAGACCCAAAAGGGTCTTCCCATTATATTAAATTCTATTCTAGATCTTAAATACACTTAAATGAATTTGAGCTTCTGCAACATGAAAAATGTAGTTGAAGAAATATAAAGGAATGTAAAACTCACCGTCTTGAGTGTCAAGTTTACTATTTTGTGGAATGAAGGAGCATATTTCTGATATAAATAAAATGCTATGGGAATTTGCAAGTGGGTCTGATCAAAACCAGGCGGAGAATAATGAAACCTTTTTGGAGCAAATGACATTTTTTAATGTGGACTTCAGTGATGGGCAGGATACAGATGAAACAGCAATTTATACTAAAGAATAATTGAGAACATAGGCAATGGAGTTAGGAAAAACAGTTACTGCCAGCAAAATCTCTAGTTTGTCTTTAGAGCCTATGGTATTATGTTCTAGAAGATTCTCAGATTTGAAGACTCACAGATTTGATTCTATCTGAAGTTTGTTAAAATGGAGATCCCTTGGCTCCACCTCTTGGCAATTAAGATTGTGCCTGTCCAAGAATATGCAATTTTAACAAGCACAGCAGTTAGCTGAGGGAGCAGATTTTGAGAAAGTCAACCTAAGAAAATGGGAAATAATAAAAAAAATACACAACTATAAATTATGTGGTTAAGAACAAGACCCTGGGAGGTGGAAGCCGAATGAAAACAAACAGCCTAACATTTTTTATGGATGTTAGGGGGAGCATGGAATCAGGTAGTGGCTGCAGTACTGTTAGTGTTCAGTACAGGCTTGAATAGCCTTTGAGGTCATCCATCCATAATGTTACTGGGCTTCATTCACTGATGATTTAAGACTGAGTGAGTGCCTTTTGGCTTTCTCCAAGTAATTAAAAGAGGACTTCTAGAGCAGTGGAACAAGAAGCACTGTCTGCTGAAAAGGAAATAGGTTTCAGATCTCAGCAGAGACATTTAAACTCAGCAAAGGGAAAGAACTTCCTGGCAAAATGGCAACATTCACAATAACAACATTGTCTTCCCATGCATTTGTATGTATTTCCTCTGTTCACGAGGTTAAACTATAGCGGATTCATAGAAGGTATTGAAGCTACAATGAATTGAAAATTTGAAGATGGCATCCAGGTGTGACATCGCTCTAAAAAAAACAATAATTTGGGGCTGGGAAGGTGGCTCAGTGGTAGAGTGCTCGCCTTGTATGCCTGAGGCCCTGGGTTCGATTCCTCAGCACCACATAAGCAAGAAAAAAGCCAGAAGTGGCGCTGTGGCTCAAGTGGTAGAGTGCTAGCCTTTAGCTGAAGAGCTGAGGGACAGAGTTCAGGCCCCACGACCGGACCTCCCCAAAAAAACAACAACAATAATTTTATGAAAGATTCAATAGGGCAGATCTGAAAAGTACCATCTGAAAATCAGCCAGACAAACACTTCCTGATGTGTTTACTTACTGCCATGTACAAGAATACGCCCTTTAATACAGTTGTACATGCAGTTGTTGGACACGTTTCTCAGGAAAACCATAAGCTAGGTGACCTAGGAAATTTTCAGAAATGAAAAAGAAGCCTTGAGAATTTCCATGTGTGCTGACTGGAATCAGAAAGTAACTGTTCAACTTTTTTCTATTCAATCTTTGTGATTACTTATGTGTCATAATGTTATAATGTGTCCTACACACATGTATACACTCATTCAGTGCCACATCATTTGAAGTAGCTTGTGGAATAAGGTCTACTTTTTCTTGATTTTCTAAACTTTAAAATAACATGTTGGCTCTTGAATATGTTGTTGTCTATAACATGAACTTACAAGGTTTCTGGGGAGAATTCCACATGCCAATATAATATCTTTGTTTGGAACTAATATAGCTGATAAAACCATGATTAAGAATTAGGAAATTTGATGATCTAGTACTTTGATAATTCCCTGTATTAAAACTTAAATACATATTTTATGGATGGGGGAAGTCTTTAGATATTATCAGCTAAAACTTCATAGGTTAAAAACAAACAGCCTTTTCCTCAGAGTGAGCTGTACTGAATGATACAAGCTTTTCCTGATATTCACTTGAATCAGGTTTCATCTGGATAAGCAACCAAAATGTGTGGAGCATATTTTTTAAACATAAAATTTAGTGAAGCTCAAGTTTTGACCAAACAGATATGTAGGCATATTAATACAACTTCCTGAAAGAATTTTGTATGAAAGAAATCGTTTCTGACCTACAGATCACTGGAAATAAAGTATGATAAATTTGGGTCATTGATTTCTCTTTCTTTCTGATGTTTTCCTCTTCCCAAATAACAAATTACAGTTGAGGAAGAATAGTCTGTCTTTCCACTTAAATGATTTGATATAGGAGTATAAGACAGTGACTATACAAGGTGGATTTTTTGTTATGAAAGAATAATCTCAAAGAATAGTGACAATATTTAAATAGTGGTATGATTATCTAAGTATACTTAGATAAGTGTATTTTTATGCTAATTTTAGCCCACCTGACATAAGTTTTCCCCTGATTGGAAGCCTCCTTCATCAACTTTTCCTACTAGAAAACAACTGTCCTTATATGAAGGTAAAGCATCAACAATCTCTTAAGGGATCTAGAAGAAATTTAAGGGAGTAGCTTTATTCTGGAGCATTACATTTTTGCAGGCTAAAATATAATGATGAAAAATTCATGACATCAGAGTATCTTATATATGTGCATAAGATATCATAATAAAATACACTACCTTGTATAAATATATACTAATAAAATATTTTTAAAGTGTGGCCAGTGAGGGAATAAATGACCATTAGAATGAGTTTAGGCTTTGCAACCTTTATACTCTTTATTTTTAGTTCACTGCATCAAATATGTTCTTAATAGTTTAAATGTATCGTATGGGATTTCTCATGGCATGCTGACTAATATCACATTTTTTTAGACCATATGACAATTATCATTCTGTTTCATTAGACTATAAATTCCAGGAAAACAGAGGTTATATGAATTTTTTTCTGTTGTCTATATTCCCAGAACCAAGCATGGTGCCTGGAAATTATAAATACTGAATAAATATTTGCTGAGTAAATATTTGATATATTTGCCATGTTCCAAGACATATTTTAGCAACCCCCCAAGGGATACAGAGGTATATAAAGTCTACTGCATAATGTCAAGGAGTTTCTGGACTTCCTATGTGGTAGTAAGGAGGCTCGTGGAATAACTAAGACACAGACACAAATCATCATAGCAAAAAGAAGAGAAAGTTAGATATAGCAGAGTTACAAATAAGGTTCAAACAAAGGGGCTAGCATAATGGTATTGAGTTGAGCATGTTTCAGGAAGAAAAGGAAACGAGAAAGATTTTTATCAATAGGTGAGATTGATAGGAAACAACAGATGCTCAGACTGAGGTAGCAAAATGATCAATCACTGTGAAAAGAAAAAAGGCAGTGTGAAGAATATGAGTTCAATTGGGCTGGAAAGCTGGCCATGTTAACAGAGTGGTATGACACAAAGTTCTAGAGGTACATAGCTCTGTATTAGAAGCCATGTACTGCCAAACCACATGTCTGACAGTTTGTGGGAAATATGGGGCCATGGATACCTTTTAAATAGGTTATATTAGAAAAAAATAAGATACTTAATGAAGAATGGTGGACAAAGATAAGCAATTGGGACAGTAAGTCATAAAAGCCTGCCTGAACTAGAGTACAAAATAAAAATTTTAAACAGGAGAGTAATGGAGAGATATATACATAAATCTATATATTTACATATATACATGTATGTGTGTAACAATATATTTATATAATGAGTAAAATACATACCCAATGGAGTTGGGGATAACTGGGAGGGAGTTGCAGTTTTAAGTAGGAATAGCAAGGAAAATCATATTAAAAGATACCATTAGATTGTGTGTGTGTGTGTGTGTGTGTGTGTGTGTGTGTGTGTGTGTGTGTCTATAAATGTAGTATGAGGCTAGGTACAAGGTGAAGTCACTTAAATTTTGTTCTCATCAAATCAAAGTAAACAAGATAATAGAATAAACTATAGTCTTCCATACTGATATTAGATACACAGAATTTATTCAATTTATAAATTAAAATTTATACCTTTTGACCATCATTTCCCCATTTCCACCCTATTCCTGGCAACCACCATTCTACTCTACTTCTATGACTCCACTTTTATAGATCCAAAATATGTGAGAGATGTACAGTATTTGGTTTTGTCCCTGGTTTACTTCACCTAACATGATGTCCTTCATCTTGCAAATGACAGAATTTACTTCTTTTTAAAGCTAAATAACATTCTGGTGTGTGTGTGTGTGTGTGTGTGTGTGTGTGTGTGTGTGTGCGTGCACGCGCACGTGCTAGCTTTTCTTCATGTATTCATGTATTCATCTGTTGATTGTTACTTAGCTTGATTCAGTATCTTGGCTGTTGGGAATGAGCATGGAGTGCAGATGTCTCTTGGAAACACTAATTTCCATTTCTTTTGCATACAGACACAGACAAGTATTGTAGGGGCATATGTTATCTCTATTTTTAATTTTTTGAGGAACCCATGTGCTATTTATTTGGCATAATGGCTGTAACAATTTAGATTCCCACCCAAATATAGGATTTCCTACTCTCCCCATACTCACCAGCACTTGTAATCTCTTTTTCCCCTTTCACCATAATCTCTTTTTTTTTTGTTGTGAAAATAATCTATAGAGGGTTTGTCTTTTAAAAATATATATCTTGGGGCTGGGTAGGTGGCTCAGTGGTAGAGTGCTCAGGGACAATGCCCAGGCCCAGAGTTCAGGCCCCACAATGTGTGTGTGTGTGTGTATATGTATATATATATATATATATATATATATATATATATATACATATACACACACACATGTATGTATGTATGTATGTATGTATGTATATATATACATATATGTTTAAGTAGTTGTATGAAGGGGGTTTAGTTCCACATGTCAGTTTGTGAGTACAAAGCATTTTGATTACCCCTTCATCATTCTCCCCATCTCTCCTAAATTTATCCATCCCCTCAATTTTCCTAGTTCCATTTTCACACATATACACTGAATATTATGATTGCATTCTCCCTCCCACCCTCCTCTTCATTTGTCTACCCCTCTTTTCTTGACCTTAACATCCCTGAATTTTGTCTTTTTTAATGATAGTCATTCTTCAGAGTGAGATACCGCATAGTGGTTTCAATTTACGTTTCCCTTTTCATGTATCTGTTATCAGTGACCTGTTTTTCTGTGAAAATGATTTAAATATATATGTATATATTTATATATAAGTTTAGTAGGTGAAGAACCTCAACTGTAACAACCCTTTCAGTAACTATTCTATCCTTCAGTTATTGTGTGTGTGTGTGTGTGTGTGTGTGTGTGTGTGTGCGTGTGTGTGTGTATGTGTGTGTACCCCTCTCCTGGGGCTTGAATACAGGACATGAGCACTGTTCCTGAGCCTTTTGTGCTCAGAGCTAGTGCTCTACCTCTTGAGTCAGACCTCCACTTCTGGGTTTTGGGTGAGTACTTGAAAGTAAGGATCTCAAGACTTTGCTGACTAGCCTGGCTTTAAACCAACATCCTCAGGTCTCAACCTCCTGAGTAGATAGGATTACAGGCATGAGCCACCAGTACTTAGATTGACTTTTTTTTTTAACACTATCTTTCTTATCCAAGAAATACAAGAAATCAAATATTCCATACTTCATCAAACTGAATGCATAGTTCAGGTTACACATCAAGATCTTTAAATAAAGTGAGCATCACTGAATAAAATATGCTATTTTAATTGCCAGGGAATTTATTTACCAGGCACTATAACAATAATGATTCCTTGAGGAGCTGAATGTTGTACACTTTAAACCACATGGATTTGATAATCCAAAGCAGGATGTTTCATAATTCTCATTTCATTTTTGTTCTTCCCACATATCTTTAAAGTCAGTTAAGTCCTCCTAGATTTCAGCAGCCTTGAGGCAACTATCCAAGTCCCTAAGCGAAAATTTGTTTACCTCAGAACAAGGGTCATGGATCCAGCTGAATCAACTTTCTGGGGATTTTGATTCTCTGTTCTGGTGCTATGGTCTGTTGTCTTGGATAATTAAGAGGTGACTAAATGACCCATGTAAATGGAAGTATTTAAAGAGAGGCTGGTTGCCCACTTATTTTCAGACATCTGGGAAGAATTTGGATCAAATCAATGGCCCCCAAATGATGGTTCAAGGACACATTCTGGGCTGGCTATATCCAAATCATATGGGAAGCTTTACAAAATACAAATTTTGGGCCCTACCCCAAGCATACTGAATCAGGATCTCTAGAGGAAACACCCAAAAAACTGTACTTTTTTTCTAAACCTCCCCAGATGATTGTGAAGATCTATGAAGCTTGTGAAACAATAGTCTAGATTAGAGTTTCTTGTCTTAATATGCACAAGATTTTACCTGAGGGTCATTGTTAAAATATTGATTTTGATCCTGCAAGTCTGGTGAGGTTAGAGGGGCTGAAATATTTAATTTCTACCACCCCCCATATAGCATTGGCTCATAGATTTTGAGGAACAAAAAGGGTAGGCTATTTCTCAGATTCATTCTTATACTTTTCTGTGGTTACTATAAAGTGCTTGTAGGAACTGTAGCATATTATCCTTATATCAAAGCTTTCTATTCAAATCAATGTATTTTTCTATATATATGTATTTATATGTTTTTTTAAGATTTTCAACAACATGCCAGATATTAATTAGCTTGTTTCTTTTTTACTTGCAGCTTTACTTCTGTGTCTCAATTTTACATTTTCAACATATATCTGAAAAAGTCTCAGGAATCTGTTCTCTGCAAGTTAATCATCCCAGAAGAGTGACATCCCAGAACTGTGCACTGAATCAAATGTTTCTTCTATGTGAGCCAATAAAAGAATAAAAAAGCCTGCTCATCACCTGTAAGGATATGGCTATTATATGGGAATCTGAAGAGCTGCTATATAGCACATCATGATCCAAATGGGAAAAAACTAAATGTTGTGATGTCCCAGAAGGCCTTACAATAGAGTAAACAAAAGGAGAATATTTATGTTAGCTTTTCATTTGTGTTTGCATAGTGGACTCCCATGTATTTACTGTGGACAAATCCAAGGCAAATATGGAGCTAATTGTTTGAAACATTCCAAAGTCATCCATAGAGACTAACAGATGTGGCAAAAAGATTACTTTGTACTTAATCTCGCTGAACTATTGGCCATCCCTCTGGTTGAAAGAGCAGCTGTTCATTGTGAATTTACATTTTGGATAATCATTAGATAAAGACAGTCTCTCTAGAAAGAATCATGCTTGCTAATGACACATGCAATAGGACAGATGGTGATAATACAGATTTTCGGTACTTTATTTATGCAGTAACATACACTGTCATTCTTGTGCCAGGTCTCATAGGGAACATATTAGCCTTGTGGGTATTTTATGGTTACATGAAAGAAACCAAACGGGCTGTCATATTTATGATTAACTTAGCCATTGCTGATCTATTACAAGTTCTTTCTTTGCCGCTGAGGATCTTTTACTACTTGAACCATGACTGGCCATTTGGGCCTGGCCTCTGCATGTTCTGTTTCTATCTGAAGTATGTTAATATGTATGCCAGTATCTACTTCTTGGTCTGCATCAGTGTGCGACGATTTTGGTTTCTCATGTACCCCTTTCGCTTCAATGACTGCAAACAGAAATATGACTTGTACATCAGCGTTGCTGGCTGGTTGATTATCTGTCTTGCCTGTCTACTCTTTCCTCTTCTCAGAACCAACTCGGATACACCAGGCAACAGAACCAAATGCTTTGTGGATCTCCCTACTAGGAATGTCAATCTGGCCCAGTCTGTTGCCATGATGACTGTTGGTGAATTAATTGGGTTTGTTACTCCTCTCCTGATTGTCCTGTACTGTACCTGGAAGACAGTTTTATCACTTCAAGATAAATATCCTGTTACTCAAGATGTTGGAGAGAAAAAGAAAGCCTTGAAGATGATTCTAACCTGTGCAGGGGTATTCCTAATTTGTTTTGCTCCTTATCACTTCAGTTTTCCTTTAGATTTCCTGGTCAAGTCCAATGAAATTAAAAGCTGCCTAGCTAGGAGAGTGATTCTAATATTTCATTCTGTAGCTCTGTGTCTTGCTAGTCTGAATTCCTGCCTTGACCCAGTCATATACTATTTTACCACTAATGAGTTCCGAAGACGTCTTTCGAGACAAGATTTGAATGATAGCATCCATCTCCATACAAAATCATTTGTAAGTAACCATACCACTTCCAACATGGCAACTGAATTATGCTAGATTTTTTTAAAAAGCTGAATGTGGCTTGGAATGCAAGTACATCAGAATACATTTGCAATATCCAAAACAACAGGGAAGTATTCACAGGAAGCATTCACACTTTTTCAGTTAGCTTCTGTCTTACCTGTTTGGGAATGCACATCCTTATAACACAATCTGTTGGGAGCATTATGTTTCACTATCATTGATGTTACCATGTCCACATAGTAATTTATCATCAATCTTCAAAAATATTAAAAACCTATAATATTTCAATGAATTTCTGTACACAACAAGAGTTAACAACATTATCTCTGAACTGAAGTCATGAAGAGACAACTAGCTTGGAGTCAGCATAAGTCCTTAGCTAGTATGGACAGTGCACATCTCTTTTCAGAGGAAGTATAGTTGTCTGTTTATAGTAGTGATCACAGTTTACATTCCAACAACATATTTTGGTTGTATTTCAAGTAGGATAGACAACATAGTATTCTGTGTAAACAAAATGTTATAAACATAGGATCATATTTATCTCCAATATGTGATTATACTCAGAAGTTTGAAGATAAAAATAACTGTTTTCTTCATTCAGTGTCAATGTGAAACATCATTTGCCCCATATATTTGTTTATTGAAACTCTGGTTTGCTTAAATTAATAATAACCTTCTTGTGACTATATAAAATGCTAGACTGAATTTACCCAGGGCAAGTAGTTATCCTGAATCTACTCAAGATGACACCAATGACCTTTAGGCTGAGGAGAAAGCAGATTTATCACAGTCATAGTTCTGCCTTTCTTCAAGTATTTCTGAAGAACACTTCTGGAGATGTATGGGCCTGCCAAGACCAGAGATTTTTCATTATGTCTCTATAATGACACTGAGGTAGCTCTAACAAGTTACTGCACTTACTGAGCCTATGGAAGAAATAGTGCACTAATTCATCATGAAGTGTAAGCCAGAGTGAAAAGATAAAGCAAAGTCAAGTATACCAGTTAAAATTTATCACCACATTGTATTTATCACTGCAGTTAGGTTGTTCTTGTCATGCCATTTTTACCAGACAGGACGGGTTTGTGTGAACTCAGCTATGTGAGCCTTGAGGCTTATCTTGATTTTTTTCTAGTCCAAGTTTCCCTAGTCCTACCTCCTAACAAGTGGAGAGGATAATTCTTTTACCTTTTGAGAAAAGTTCAAAAGAACATTTTGGCAGCTGCGAGTATCCTTTACAAAACCTTACCTGCTACCCATTTGATATTGTTCTGCAAGACAAACTTGGGGTTTGAGTAGTAACTAAATCCAAGGTTTTAAAATAGTAGGATATTCCAAAACAAGTTTCGGCAAAAAGCTCCAAATTCACAAAAAGGCTCTGTTTAAAATCTGTGGCTATATAATGAAGACACATTCCAGTTTTCGTCCAGAAGGCAATAGGAACCAAACGGGGTAGTTTAGGAACACAAGATACTAATATATTTGAGGGGAAAAAAACTTGTGAAATCAAAGTAAATTCTAATGCCTAAGAATAATGGAAGGTTTTCTCTAGACAAGCATTGATTTGCTTAAATAACACCATGCTAGGAAAATAGCTGTGCTGCTAGCAGTAGTGTATCAATGTATATCACAATTATTCACTGTAAAATACATGTTTTGATGTATGAAATGAATCCTAAAAGACTGTTGCATTTTATTCTTAAAAAGGATAGCTAGAACTGTGTCTTGTCTGTTTTAAAGTGATTTGTGTTTGGCGCTGATTTAGTGTTGTAATTGGATTTCAAGTGATTTGTAGAGTTATGAAACAACTGTGAGTACTTGTATTGGGACAATCATACTGTTTCCCACATTAGTATTAGGCACACTTTGGGGGTCATTTTGGGAGACCATTGATTTAATTGTATTAAGATATTAATTTCTCTGTAAACATTATTATTAGGGGTAGAGAAAATATTTTGAGAAGTCATTGACCCTCTAAACAGGAATGATTGAGGGTAGAATCCATTTATTAGACAGGACATATATAGAATTTAGAGAGAAGATACACATGTTCAGTGATTTTATGCTGCTTAACTATGGCCACCCCTTCTACTTAAGCCTGCCCATCTAGATTTGCAGTCAGTGATCTGATTTATATTATTAATCCCATCTCATCACTATGTTTTGCCTTCTATTCTATTACCTTGTCCTATGCAGGAAGCTGATCAACTCATTAACACTAAGGTGCTAATGACTGTTAGTTTAATAATAATCCTTATATACCTATATAAATTTAAATATATATGAATCGCAGACTTTGGGACTAGGCATTAACACAAAGTAGTGACTTTCATTCAGGTTACAGACACTGAAGCAGATGGTTGGAAGGGAAATTATTTTGTCTTTCAGTGTATTGTGACCAATTTCATACTTTTTTGGGGGACCCTTTGTACTTAGAAACCAATTGCTTACCATTTTCAAGGTGTCAAATTCAAGATATATGTTTAGAAAACATTATTTTCCAAATATTGCTTTTATTTAATATTGGCTCTTTCCTTTCTATATCAGCATCTCATTTCCAGGGGGAAAATCTAAACTATGAGAGAATTAGAGTTGCAGCTACTATCAAGATAGTTGCCTCCTTTTTGAAATTTCCTTTTCCCTGGAAAATCTTGTCTTTAAACTTTTCATTTATCACTTTCTGAGTTCTATGTAATTGAATTATAAAGAAAAATACATTAAATTATGATTCCATATCATTAAAGATAAAAATCCCATATTTCCCTTTTACAATTGATTAAATTTTGATTTAAAAATGTGTAACTATTCCAACATAAACTGAATATGGAGTAACATATGTTCATATAATCTTGATTGCTATTACTATATTGAAATTGTTTATATGTATTGTCACTCACTTAACCAGAAATTTCTATTAACTGGTAATTTTTTCCAGTCCTGGGGCTTGAACTCAGGGCCTAAGTGCTGTTCCTGTGTCTCTTTGTGCACAAGGCTACCACTCTACCATTTGAGCAATAGCACCATATGCAGCATTTTCTGAGTAGTTTATTGGAGATAAGAATCTCCTGGACTTTTGTGCCTACGCTGGCTTCGAACTGAGAGCCTTATATCTCAGCCTTCTGAGTAGATAGGAATTCAGGTGTGATCCACCAGCTCCCATCTTTAACTGGTAACTTTATAAAGAGGAATATTTGCCCCTGGAATAACAGACCAAGGAACCTTTGTCTACAACAATTTATCAGTGAATTCTTAGGCTATTTAATTACTTTTGTGTCACTTTTTTGTTATAACTTCCAAGATACTGTGAAATATTGCACTTGGAATTTATTTACAGCTATAATTTATAATATGCATTTTAATAATAAAGATTGTCTCTGTAATTATGTAGAAACTGTCTGCATCCCAAAGTCAATGTGTATTCAATCATTTGTTTTTAGCAAACTGATAGACTTGAGAATTGTGTAGTGTTCTCACAAAGACAAAGTTTTCCTAAGGAATTTTTTAGACAATGGAGAGGTGAATTCAACTCTTAAAAGAGAAGGATGAGACATTCCCTATATTCTAACCTACTCCTATTCCTCTTTATTTCCATCAGGGGATTCTTTTAATGTCAAGGGCCATTTAGATATTTATAACATGATTCGTGGGCTGTATAAAAAGATCAATGCAGGGAGATGGCCTTGGGTAGCTGATGAGAAAGGATGGAGAAGTGCATTTGTCTGTCTTGTTATATATCAAATGAGTTTAAAGGCCCATTGTCTGGACTTTTCCCATCTCCCCCACTCTACTAAAATTATTCCTCACCCCAACTATAGACAATTTATTAGAAATACTTGAAACCATGTACAAAGGGGTAGAGATAACATTTTCCTTTTCCATTTTTGGTAGGGGGGGCTCTGTCATGGTGCTTGAACTAAGGGCCTGGGTGCTGTCCATGAGCTCTTTTGTTCAATCTAGTGCTCTAACACCTTGAACCATTGCACCATTTCTGGTTTTTTGTGGTTAATTGGAGACAAGGGTCTTAGATACTTTCTTGTTAGGGCTATCTTTGAACCTGGATCCTCAGATCTCAGGCTCATGAGTAGCTAGGGTTATAAGTGTGAGCCACAAGCATCCAGCTGAAAAAGAATGCTTACTTGTTTTAAGGATGAAGAGATGGAGTTCTGATATTTACTGTGTAATGGTAGGAGTAAACTCACCTTCCACTATGCCCTTATGCCCTTCTCCAAATAGAATTGCTTAAATAACAAAAAAATATGAAGTCAAGAGAATATTCTTCAATCTTCCTCTTCACCTAGTTTTCCTTTTTGTACTTTAGGAACTCTTTTCCTTATCTGTGTACTTAGTGCCTTCAAGAAGCCCACTACCTTCTGTAATAACCAAGTTGTTAGGAATACTTTGCCTGCTGTAGAAAGACTTTCCTAGGAAGTGGTTTAAAAGTTTCCAAAAGGGGAATTTCTGATGATTTATGAGATCCAGAGAAATGAATGGGAATATAAATATATGACTTGCCCCATGCTTCTTATACCCTCCTCAAGGTGATACAGACCTCTCTTATGTCCACCCCTAAAATCTTCCCTGAAGTAACTTCATTAACTTCACTACTATATTTTGCTGCAGTGGTGAAGAAGGGAGGGAGGAGCAGATAAAGTCTCAAATAATGTAGCTGTTTTAACTTACTTATTCCTCAGTTTTTAAAGGATGTGGTCTGTGTGTGGCAGGGGGAAGGAGGAGGGGGGAAGAACAGCTTGTAACTTGCTTGAACTTACAGACCATTTCCTCAGTACACTATCTTCACCCTTAACCACTACTTGATTTTGTCAAGACTGCATTTCTTCTTTTATTGTTGACTAAATTCTCTTCATCTTACACCTTGCTGTCCGATTTCTGACTCGTCTGAAGACATAGTTCTTATTTAAGTCCTTAGAGTTGCTTTCGCATACCTCTTCAAGGGATAATAGAGCAATTGTTGCATTGGAGAGATTGTCATTAGTCCTGAGTCTTCACCCCACTGTCTTTCTTTTTCTTGCTGAAGCACTTCAAGTTTCACTCTGACCTACAATAATGGAGGAGTTTCAGACTTTTCTAAGCAATATTGACTACCCAAAGTTTGAAAGATGATAGGGAGCATTTATTCTTTTTAAATGACAATTGAATAGGATGACAAAAATAAAAACTGAAGAAATCAATGGTTACGTTTTATGGGCTCAAGGGTCATAAGCACAAAGGAAATCCTATTATAAACTTTTACAATCTTTGCATTAAGTAAAAAGTCTTTTTTCAATTTTCTATGGCATTTATTTAGTGCAAAAATTACTTAAGATAAAAACATACAAACATTAATAAGACATTTGTTGATTCAGCTACAGATCCAGTAGCAAACATCATGATTTTTTTCATGTCTACATGTTTTTTCTTTTCCATTAGCTCAAATACACATTTTATCTGGTTTCTATGCCTTAATCAGAAAGAATGACATTGCCCCATTTGTTCGGAAATGGAAAGACTTGGAAAAAATTATATTAAGTGAAGTAGGCCAGGCCCAAAGAAACATAGGTCCCATGGTTTCCCTTATTTGCAATAACTTGTATATGTCTGAGACAAGCAGAAAAGGTCAAATAAATTGATGTTAGGTGAAATGAACCCCAGCGTAAATATTCAAATGTTTTTTCAAAATAGTCTTAAATAATACTACTGTATCTTTTACCAAGTTTAACTTTTACTAAGATGCATAAAAAGACACATATAATGAATTCTAGTGCAGAAAATTTAAACATATTAAAAGGAAAAGCAATTTGTATAGTGAAACGTTATTATTCAGCTTTGGACAATATCAACACATGAGTCATCTGCCTGCATTGACTCCCTTACCACAGATTTTATCAAAATATGTTTCATATATTATTACATTTCATCTAGTTATACTTAATAACAGAATTTTAAATTAACTAATGTATGGTCAAAGGTAATGAGGAAAAAGTCTAGTGTTAGATGTTTTCAGTAATGATATCAAACACTAAATTACAACCAGTAGATCAATCTGAGTAAGTTCCAAGTTGGCCAGAAGTATTTACTAGTCAGATTCTGTTTAATTTCAGTGACTCTTCTACTGGGGAAATGGATACTAATTTTTAAATAGTTCAGGGGTTCCTTGGTTTATTCTTATACAAAGGAGTTCAACACCTTCAATTCCACTGAATGTAAGAACAGCAATGCTGAAAGATTTCATTTCTACAGTTTAGGCAACTTTTCTCATTAAACAATACTTAGACAGTAGCATTAGAATTTAGCTATGAAAATGTAAGTTTCTGAACCCCTATGCCATAGTTATGTGAACTTCATGAATACTACTCATAGTTAGGTGACTAGATGACTGAAGTTTTGTTCAGGCATTCACATTTTTTCTTTGACTCTTTTCTGATAAAGATATATTAGTTTTATGACTCATCTATTGTTGATAGAGCTGTGGCCTGAATTATATGGGAACATATTTTTCTTTAATGTAAAAGTTATAGCCGTTGTGATGGCTTTAATTTCAAGAAGTTTGAGGATCCAGACTCTTGTGTTTGAGCACCAACACTTCTAACTTGACTAGTGTAAAACATTGTTTTAAAAAGTTTCATTGGGAGGCCATTAGGCTGAGATTGCTTCAGCACTTTGGGTTCCTGTGCAAGCAAGCTGAAAGCTAATGTAGGTAGCATATTGAAACTTTAAACCTACCAATTATAAACTGCCAATTAACCTCTAACTGGGGACTTTCCACTCAAATTGGGAAATGCCTTAACCATAGCCAATCAAGTAATTTCTTTACTTTGCTTCATTTCAGTATTTAGTCCATAAAAAATTCCTGCTGTTCACACTGCTTGGCAGTGTTCTCTGAACCTCTTCTATTTCTAAATGTTGCCCAATTTGTGAATCATTCCCTATTCAAATAAACTCTGTTACATTTAGTTTGTCTGAAGACTTTCTCTGAATGGTATGGATCAGGAAAAATGGAAGGAGGTATTTGCCTCTTCCCTTAAAGTGGAAGACTGGAAATTGTGAATGTCCTCCTGCTTGCAATGTCACTGGCTAGACACTAGTGACATGGCCCTGCCAAACATCAAGGGAAGCAACAACTTATTCATTATTCTGGGTGGCCACATGCTAACTACAAATTACTTTATTAAGAAATAAATTAAAACACACATGGGTGCACAGTATTTTCTATCATTCTAGTATATCAGAAAGTACTGAATATGTTATCTTCTCTGAGTATACCTGATCTAAAGCACAGATCTCAGCTGTTCCTTGCACGCTCATTCTATTTCTTTAAAACTACCATTTGTGCTGGGTGCTAAAGCTCACACCTTAAATCCTAACTACTCAGGAGGCTGAGATCTGAAGATGCATTTGGAAGCCAGCCCAGACAGTAAATGGAGCTGTGGCTCAAGTGACAGAGCATTAACCTTGAGAAAAACTAAAACTAAAACTCAAAGACAGCATTTACCCAAGCCCTGAGTTCAAGCCCCAGGACTGGCATAAAAGAAATCTTACCACCATTACCACCATTTCCTTCAAATGCATCAGAACCATCTTTTCCTCTTTGTAATTAGCTAAACTATCCAATGGTACCAGTGTCTACAGCAGCAAAAATGAAAAGCTTCTTCAAGTCAAAAATAGTCATGGTGCTGGTTTCTAACAGTTTGAACAGGAATTAAAATCAGCAAGATGGAAGATCAAAAGATGGACACGGAGAGTTATGCATAGATCAACTGTTCCACATTTACTTTGTTTTTTTTTTAAATAGTGCTTTTTTGACTTTCCATGAATAATATAATTGGGATATATAGCATAGCATCACCCTTTAGGTAAGTTAGTCCAAGGAATTAAAAAAATTTCATAATTCTTTGCAGTGTCTATTCCTTCTACCTAGAATATTCTTCAGCAAACCAGCTTCTTTCTTCCTTCAGTTCTCATAGTTGACCATTCTAGCTAAAATTCTGTGACTCTACAAATACATACTCATTTCATCTTGCATTTGCCCTTCATGATAAATTATAATTTGTCATAATTTATTGATTACCATATATCTTCTCTCAATGGAATTTACTGTTTTTTTAAACATGGTGGCTTTAAGATACTAATTCACAATCTGAAGCACAGAAACTACCTAAAAATGTTTGTTGAGTGGATGAATAAACAATGGATGTAAATAAGTTGACTTAAATTATCCAGAATTTTCTGTTTGAAATATTGTATCAATTATCAGCTTTTGATGTACACTGAACAATAATGGCATAAATTTGTAAAGTCTTATCAGATTACTAGGTACCATGAAAATTATCTAAGAGGAACTATATGTCCTGCATACATCTTGTACATCTTGTATTTGTGTGTGTGTGTGTGTGTGTGTGTATAACACAGATCAAAACTTAAGAGTTAATTGATTTTTATCATTTTATCATTTTTAGTGTAAAAAATAAAATAGCCAGGCTTTGGTGGCTTACACCGTTAAGCCTAGCTACTCAGGAGGTTGAGATCTGAGAATCAAGGTTCAGTCAGCCTGAGGAAGAAAGTCGGTGAGACTCCAATTAACCACCAGAAAACCAGAAGGGCGCTGTGGTTTAAAGTGGTAGAGTTCAGGGACAGCGCCTGTGGTCAGAGTTCAAGCCCCAAGACTTACTAAATAAATATTTAAATAAATAAATATAAAATCAGAACTTTTATGAGTAACCAATAATTTAACTGAAACTATCCAAGTTAATGCAATCATAACTAAGAATTCAAATCTGGTTGCTTGCAATAAGCCCAGTTCTCAGTGATAATATTAGTTTATCTGAAGAAGGTTACAGTTGACTTTTGTATACCTTAAAATTTTAATATTCCCTTAGTGAAAGGAGCACTTTTCTTATTTTTGAGCTATCTTATAACCTATCTAACAATGGTTTCATTAAAGCCTCTACTTAAGCCAAAATGTGCTGTGGGTAATCAGGCCATCAATGTTTAAAACAAACACAAACAGAAAGAAAAAGTGAACTTTCTCAAAGATTCTGTACAGGAGAAAAATCCTCCAGTTCTATGTTAACTCATTGATTCTAGTTGTTGTTGTCATGGGAAATAGCCAGAGGACTCTATAGTCCACTAAAAATCAGCTAATACTTAGTTCAGTGAATAGGGAATATTTTAGTTCTTTATTTAAAAATGTAAATAATATCCCCTCATTCTGAATGGGTAGAAAATACTCAGTATTTCATGTTCTCTCTACTATCACAAACATGTTTCTTTCAGGATTTGGAGACTGACTCTGGAATGATAGAGGCATGGAAATTCTTTTCTAAAATATGTTTTTTATTTTAAAATTGCTGTACAGTAGGGTTACTGTTACATGAATAAGGTAATGAGTACATGTCCTATCAAGCATTGTTGCCTCCTCCTTTGTTTTTCCCCTACCATACATTCCTTTTCCATTTCCCCAACTACTCCCCCTGCCACTCACTCCCCTCACTTTCCCCCCCCCATCCCGAGGTTGTAAAGTTTGTTTTCATCATAGTGTCTTGTACATCTCATTGTTAAAATGGGTCAATCGGTATCACTATTTAAGCATTTTGTTTATTCCATTCTCCTCCCCAAATTAGAAAAGTGCATATAAAAGATGCAGGGCACCAGAATCAAATACAGTGAAAACAAAGATTATATCATGGGGGAGGAACATACCAAAGTAACAAGAAAATCACATAGTATATTATAAATATTATAGTATATTATAAATATTATAGTATATTATAAATAGTAAAACAATAGAAAGAAAAAAACCATTTGTATCCCTATCTTGGGGTTCATTTTGCTTAGCATCATCTTATATGGTCATATGTACATAGCTTTTCACCTTTTCTCCTTGTCCTAGACATATACTAGTTAATGCAAATAAGGGAAACCATGGGGCCTATATTTCTTTGGGCCTGGCTTACTTCACTTAATATAATTTTTTCCAAGTCTTTCCATTTCTTAACAAATGGGGTGATGCCATTCTTTCTGATGGAGGCATAGAATTCCATTGTATATTCTTGTCATTACCTCTGTTCAGATTCTTCGTTGAATTAGACATTTACAACAAATAATCTAATATTAATGTTTAGGCCAAATCAGTAGCCTGTATGCAGTAACTTTGAAAATAAAATGTGAATTTTATTCAGTACTATGATGACATACTTGACACCTAGAGAGGCTTTGAAACAATTGTAAAATGAATAGGATGAGCCTGAGACTTCAGCACTTTATGATTTTCGTGTATGCTGGTTAACCTCATGACTACTCAAATCATTGGCTATCTTTTAAATTTCAGCTGAAGGAATCTAACCTGGCTGTCATTTAGAGATGTGGGGGAGAAAGAGCTACATCTTATTAAGTTAGAAAAGCTGGAGAACAAATATTATTGAAGAGATTTGTTAAAGCAAAAAATTAAGGATGCATTTAGAAAAAACTGAAGAAGCATTCTTAAAAATAATATGCTTATTAAAAAATCTGTTTTTACCTCTGGCTATGAAAGTAAATTCTATTAATAAGCTTGATATTTGGAGTCATCTACATTCTGCTTTTTCTTTTTTAAAAAAAATATTGTTAAGGTATTGTACAGAGGGGTTACAGCTACATAAGGAAGGCAACAAGCACATTTCTTGTAGAATGCTGTTCTTTAATATTTACCAAGCCACAAAAATTTGTGGAAATTCATTAGTCCTTTTAATACTTTTTATTAACATACATCAATTGTACAATGGAGTTTCATTGTGACATTTCTGTACATAGCATATTCTGACCAATTTCACCCTCTATGAAGGTTCATTAGTCTTAACAGTTTCATTAATCAATCGATTAAATATTAAATAAGTACTATATAGTGTGCCTTTGGTTAATATCTGGAATAATCACAACAGAAAGTAATAGAGCTATCTCTACTTCTTGACCCCCATCCCATATATTTCTTAGTCCAGCCTAATCTAGTTTTCTTGTTTTAGTTTTTTTATTATTCATTCATTAATAAAAATATTTTAGCACAAATGAATGCAAGGTCCTAGTTAGGTGTAAGGAGTTCACCTTTTAACACTGATAAAATTAATTTTATATGTATTACATATTATGTTATTTTCAAGTAAAATAATATTTTTCGAAAATTTCTATTCTTTCATTTATTTCTAGTTGTGATATTTAATTGATTTTGTTTTACTTTTTATATATCTTATAAATGTGATGAATGGGAGGGGGGAGTTACAGTTACATAAGTAAGGTAATGAGTACATTTCTTTTTAAACACTGCTACCCCTCCTTCATTTTCTCCCCCCTTACCCTCCCTAGTCCCCTTCTCCCTAAATTGGATAGTTCATTTCCAACATAGTGTCTAGTGAGTATCATTGTTGCATTAGATCATTCTTTGTCCAGCTGTTTCTGTGATTCCCTTTGCCTTCCATGGATCAGATCAACTTATATACAAGACAAATGGTACAGAAAACTAAAACTGCATACAGGGCAACTCCAAAAATTTAATTGATTTTTAAAATTCAATTTTTTTAAAATTTTTATTTATTTTTTATTGTGAAAATACTGTACAGAGGGGTTACAATTACATGGGCAAGATAATGAGTACATTTCTTATCAAGCATTGTAGCCTCCTCCTTTGTTTCCCCTTCCCATCCCTTCCCATCCTCCTCCCCCCCACCCAATCTTCCCCCCCCCCCCCACCAAAGTTGTAAAGTTCGTTTCGACATAACAACTTGTACTTCTCATTGTTGCAACGGGTCCACCTGTATCCTTATTTAAAGGACTTGTTTTTCCCCTTCCCCTCCACAAATTATACCGACATCAAAGACAGTGAAAGCAGGGGTTATTATACTGTGGGGGAGGGACATACAAAGCAACAAAGAAATAATCTTATAAATGCGTTAGAAACAATCGCATGAAAGAAAAAAAAACATTTGAATACATATCTTAGGGTTCATTTTCCTAACATCACCTTATCTGACCTTTTCTGCTTGACTCAGACATATACTAGATATTGCAAATAAGGGAAACCATGGGACCTATGTTTCTTTGGGCCTGGCTTACTTCACTTAATATAATTTTTTCCAAGTCTTTCCATATCCTAACAAGTGGGGCAATGTCATTCTTTCTGATGGAGGCATAGAATTCTGTTGTGTACATGTACCACATTTTCTTGATCCATTCATCTACTGAAGGGCATCTGGGTTGGTCTCATATCTTAGCTATGGTAAATAATGCTGCAATAAACATAGTTGTGCTGGTAGCTTTAGTGTGGTCTTGTTTGCGATCATTTGAGTAGATGCCCAAAAGTGGGATTGCTGGCTCATAGGGGAGCTCTATGTGGAATCTTCTGAGGAACCTTATATTTGATGGCTCTCCTCCCTCTATCTTCATATGTATCTGTCTCTGTCTTTCTTCACTCTATGTCTTAATGTATGAGTGGCTCCCATTTCCATATATAACTTAAATAGCTAAAGAAAGCACTGAGATTTTACGTAGAGTATTTTTTCCTACCTTAACTTAGTTCTTAACTTAGTTCATTAACTCTTGGATATATGGACTTAAATGATATCCAAAATAGTCTGAACTATAGTTCTTTTTGTCTCTGTAAAATCACCTACATAAAACTTTTCTTATTCTTGAGAGATGTGTGTGTATGTGTGTATGTTTGTGAGTCCATATGTGGATGTGTGTGTGTGAAAGGCATCAAAATCAAGATCCAAAGTTGTATTAGTCCATTTGGGCCCTCTAGCCTAAATAGCAACCATTAATCTCCCACCATTTTGGAAGCTAGAGATAAATCTGGAAGATTTAATGTCTAGTGAGACATTGGTTTTCAAACAATTGTGTTTTTTCCTCATATTGTACAGAAAGAAAAGGCCTTTGTTTTCTTTTAGCATAAAGTCACACAGTAGAGAGAAAGTCTTGGTCTCTTTCTGATATTATAAAAGCAATAATACCATCACTTGGGACACTAACTTCTTTCTCTTGTTTGACTGAAAAACTTCTCAAAAATTCCACCATCAAATCCGATCACATTGGAGGCTCGAGCTTAAATTTAAGAATTCTGACTTTATTTAAAAAAAAGAAATGTACTCATTGTCTTACTCATGTAACTGTAACCCTTCTGTACAGCATTTTTACAATAAAATAAAACAAAAAAAGTAAAAAAAAAGCAATTGATAAAAATAAGAATTTTGAGAAAACATATCAGTTCATAGTAATAGTGAGTTCATACTACTTTCTAAAGTGGTTGAACAAGTTTTCACTCCCACCAACAATGCAGTAGGGTTCCCTTCTGACCACATCCCCAACAGCACCTGTTGTTATTAGAGTTCTTGATTATAGCAATTCTAACTGGGGTGAGGTGGAATCTCAATGTTGTTTTGATTTGCATTTCTTTTATGGCCAGAGAGGTTGAGCATTTCTTTCTTTTTTTGGGGGGAGGTCCAGTTGTGGGGCCTGAACTCTGGGCCTGGGTGCTGTCCCTCAGCTCTTCAGCTCAAGGCTTACCGGTCTACCACTTGAGCACAGCACCATTTCCGGCTTTTTTCTTTTTGCTTATGTGGTGCTGAGGAATCGAACCCAGGGCCTCAGGCATGCAAGGCAAGCTCTCTACCACTGAGCCACCTTCCCAGTCCCGAGCATTTCATCATGTGTCTTTTGGCCATTCTTATTTCCTCTTCAGAGAAGTTTCTCTTTAAGTCTTTAGCCCACTTATTTATTGGGCAGTTGTTTATTTGAGGATTTGTTGTTGGGGGATTTAATTT
>NW_012267332.1:639012-716811 GCF_000151885.1 Dipodomys ordii | reverse complement strand
CCCAATTCTCCCCGCCCCCCCCCAAAGTTGTAAAGTTCGTTTTCGACATAACAACTTGTACTTCTCATTGTTGCAATGGGTCCACCTGTATCCTTATTTAAACTACTTGTTTTTCCCCTTCCCCTCCACAAATTATACCGACATCAAATACAGTTCAAATTTAAAATGAAGAATGTGAAAGATGATTTTCTGCTTATTAAAGGGTACATGTGCTAAAATGACATTTAGATGTCACCACTAAATTGGTTATTGAGTATCTGATTATGAAGTTAAATTTTCTTAGGAGTTAAACCACATATGGTCCTCCTAGGTCTATTTCTAGGTTAATATGGAGATGTGCATCAATTTATGGATTGTGGCATTATAAAACTGTCTTATCTGAACAAAGCACCTCTTAAAAATATCCTTTTAGTTTACTTTTCCTGAGAAATCAGACTAAACTTTAATCAAGGCTTCAAAATATAACCTATACTTTGTATGTATTTGATATAATCCTTTTGTTTTAGAATAAATAAATTACCTCACAGTGTTCTTATCAAAAACACCATCTTTATTATTTCTCTTTGTAAAACCCAAATGGCTTTGAGTCTTTCAATTCAGGTTAAAAGATTATAATTTCTTTTCTTCTTTTATCTGCCAGTCCTGGGGCTTGAAATCAGGGCCTGGGTACTATCCCTGAGCATCTTGTTTGTTCAAGGCTAGCACTCAACCACTTGAGCCACAACACCACTTTCAGCTTTTTATGTTTATGTGGTACTAAGGAATTGAACCCAGGGTTTCATGCATGCTAGGTAAGCACTCTACCACTAAGCCACATTCCCAGTCCAAAAGATTATAATTTGTAAGGATGATTCCTATCTTAATGCTTGCTGTTTTATAGGATTATCTGCATTGCCTTTATAAGAAGAATTTTACTGAAGACTGTTTCTATATTTTTGTTTGAAGGTAAGATATTCCTGTCCTCTAAGACTTCATTAGTTGATTAAATCATAGAATCATTCTACATGAAAAGGGCTTCTAAACATTACAGCCAAAACTCATAGGGAAATAGTTTAAAGATTAGTTTATTATGTTATATTTGACTTATTATCTAATACGTAATAGACTTAACAGTTTGAGGAGAGGAAATACAGAGAGTTAACATTGTTTTCTCTTACTTCTTTCTTAATTAAGGATTCTTGTGTCCTCAGAATAAATTCAGGGGAAATAGAGTAGATTATAACAGCAGAAACAATTCAAATTTGGACCTCACATTTTAGAAATGATTCTATAAAGAAAAGAAAGCTGTTTTATTCACCTTTCCTTCAAGTTTAGAGCTAGCTTCTGAATATGAGAAAGAATACATGACATTTGATTTTCTGACTCTAGGCTAATGATTGGTTCTTAGCTTCCTGAAAGCCAAGGCAAAACACAGTGGGTTCGATAATTCTGATAAAAGGAAACAAACCAGATATCTACTATGGAAATTTCTTAAATCCCCACCATTCTTGTTTTCTTCATATGAGTACTCTGCATTTATTGTATTTTGGGAACTATTCCTCCCATTCTTATTTTTTATGTTGTAAGCTGAGACAGTCAGCCTTTCTTCTGTCTTAATTAGTTTTAATTAATCCATTTTTCTAACCTTAGGATATAGTGTTCCATTTACAGATAATCACAGGAACAAATCAAACCAATGAGATTCAATATAGAGACTGCTTTGGAAACTTCTTGACTTTCCATTTGTACAAATAAGAGCATGGAATTTATGGAGGCAACAATGGGAATGCTCAGTTGTGCAATGGCAAAATTTTGGCCAGGAGCTTTATGTATTCTTATTTAATCTAGAGGTTAAATTTAAGGTATGTTGAGGGGTGGATGTTGAACATGTTCTTTTTATATTCTTTTTGTTGTTGTTGTTGTTGGTTGTAGGGCTTGAACTCTGGGCCTGAGCACTGTCCCTGAGCTCTTCAGCTCAAAGCTAGAGCTCAACCACTTGATCCACAGTGTCACTTCCAGTCTTCCTGTGGTTAATTGGAGATGAGTCTTTCCTGCCCTGCCTGGCTTCAAACCACAATCCTCAGATCTCAGTGTCCTGAGTAGCTCAGTCTCCTGAGCCACCAGTGCCAGTTTGAACATATTCTTTAAACCAGAAACCTTCAATGTTAGGCATGTCTACCCTGAGGAAATGATGTGATGATTCTTCCTGGTGTGGAAATAAAATATTAGAATTTATCTGTGTATTTATTTTTATGTATATATAAGCAAGAAAATAACTTTTATTTGTATTTCACATAGAAACTAGCAATATGGTACAAATCATTTAATCCATTGGGGGTAAGTGTTCAAAATACTTTTAACTGGTAGGGATATGTGATCAAAATTACCTGCTTTGGACTATCTTAGATGAAGACTTCCAGAAATATACTTCTCATTTTACTACAACTCTTACTTCCCTATATGAAAGTTCTCTGAGGATACAAAGGGATACTGCACTTAAATGCATTTGACAAAAGTGAACAATGTATTATATCTAGGACATGTTGCTTCCATGTGTCAGTCTAGGACATTGATAGTCTCAAAAATATCATAGCAATTCTCAAAGCTTCTCTATATGGGCTATTAAATATTTCATAATAGAAGTAACTAAATGCTTAATTTCGTGCATTTCTGAGTGTATAAAATTAATTTCTGAAAAACATGAAATAGTAATGAAATTGACAAATACATTTTTTATTTTTAAATTGCATTGTAAAGATGATGTACAGAGGGGTTACAGGTATATGTGAGATAATGAGTACATTTCCTTTTGAACAGTGTCATGTACTTGCCTTTCCTTGTTCTCTCCCAGTTTTCTCCTTTCATCTTCCTGCCCACTCAAGTTGTATAGTTAATTTCCAACATAGTGCCTAGTGAATAACACCACTGACTTGGTTCAACCTTTGTCCCACCACTTCTGTGCTTCCCCTTCCCCTCTCCAAATCAGATAGTCTCATATACAAGACAAAGGGTATAGAAATCAAATACATTTTTATCACATAAAAATCCACTCTTTAGTTCAGCATAGTCAGTTGGTAACCCAACCAATGTGCTTTAATATTTACTTCACATTTCCCTTTAGTTTATATTGATATTGCTTTCTTATAGTCATCAAACAGGAGGTCTTCTTCATCTTGTGCTCCCTCGGGCACTTGGGCAGAAGTGGAAGAGACAGTTCAACAGTGTATAAGTAGTAACAAACATGAAAGTGTGTGTGATTGGGGACATGATTCTCTCTTCTTTGGAATATACTGACAGAGGAGATTTTATATAGCAAGTAAGGTGGCCTATGGATCTCTTTGAAATCAATTAAAATCCAAGGAAATCTCCATGCCACATTCCTCCCACCCTCCTCTCTCCCTCCCTCCCTTCTTTCTTTCTCTTTCTTTCTTTCTTTCTTTCTTTCTTTCTTTCTTTCTTTCTTTCTTTCTTTCTTTCTTTCTTTCTTTCTTTCTTCCTTCCTTCCTTTCTCTTTCTTTCTTCCTTCCTTTCTTTCTTTCTTTCTTTCTTTCTTTCTTCCTTCCTTCCTTCCTTTCTCTTTCTTTCTTCCTTTCTTTCTTTCTCTTTCTTTCTTTCTTTCTTTTTCTTTCTCTCTCTCTCTCCCTCCCTTCCTTTCTCCCTCTCCCTCCCTCCCTTCCCCTTTTTTTCCCTCCCTCCCTCCCTTCCTTCCTCCCTCTCTCCCTCCCTTCCTCCCTCCCTCCCTCCCTTCCTTCCTTCCTTCCTTCCTTCCTTCCTTTTTTTCCTCCTCCTCCTCTTCTTCCTCTTCCTCTTCTTCAACTTATTTACTTAGCTTTCTTGCTCATGTCTAGCTCTCTATCACTTGAGACATGTCCCCAACCTAGCTTTTTCCTGATGAACTAAAGATACTATCTCCAGCACTCTTCTGCCTGGGCTGTTCAAATTTAGATCCTTCATATCTCAGCCTCCTGAGTAGCTGGGATTACAGGTATGAGTCACTAGTGCCCAGGTAGGGGGGTCATTTTTTTAAGTGGCTGCTTATTGATGTTGAGATGTCTCTGTGCCAGGTTTTGTCAACTGGAGGAGAAACATGTTTCTCAACCCTTCAAAATAATTGAGTTTATCTTCATTTGGGTATATGCCCAAAAGTGGGATTGCTGAAGACAAACATGGCCATACTAAAGCTACCAGAACAACTATGCTTATTCACCATACCTAAGATATGGAACCAACCCAGATGCCCCTCAATAGATGAGTGGATCAAGAAAATGTGATATATATCTATATATCTTTATGAATTCTATGATTCCATCAGGAAGAACAGCACCACCCCATTTGTTAGGAAATGGAAAGACTTGGAAAAAGTCCTATGAAGTCAAGTAAGTGAGTCCCAAAGAAATTTAGGCCCCATGGTTTCCCTTATTTGCAATAATTAGTATACATATAGGATAATCTTATTCAATGAGCTAAAAAGCTCATTGCTATATGCATATAATCATATAAGTTGATGCTATGTAAAATCAGCCCCAAGATATAGATGCAAGAAGTCTGTTGTTGTTGTTGTTGTTTTAAATGTACTAAATGATTTTTTTGTTTCCTTTGCATGTTCTTCCCCTTATGGTATATCCCCTGTTGCACTTGATTTTGGCACCTTGCATCTTGTATATACATTTGTCTAATCTGGGGAGGGAAAGGGGAATAACAAAACAGTGAAACAAAGACACAAGATGACCCATGTAACAATGAGACCCACAGGATAGTATATTGGAAATGAACTTTACAACTTCAGGTGAGGGGTGGAGTTGGGTGTGGAAGAGTGTAGGAGGTGGGGGAGGGAAGGGATAGTGGGATAACAACAAGGGAAGGGGTAACAATGATCGACAAGTAATGTAGTCATTGCCTTACTCATGTAACTGTAACCCCTCTGTACAGCATCTTTACAACAAAATTTTTAAAAAGAATGTAAAATAAAAAAATAATTATCTATTAAGATACTTTGTACAGTATGTTCACAAATAAAATAAAATAAAATTTTTTAAAAAAGATACTTTTTTACAAGAAGAGGGGCATAGAAGGCCTAGACAAGAGAACTATACCTTCATGTCTGACTTCTTTCAGACTTTCCCATGAGACCAGAACTCCTGAGAGTGAGAGGTCTAAAATCATTCTTTCCTAGTGTCCATCTGTCTCTTCTACTCAACAGTATATGCTTCTCTCTCATATATTTAGTAAACTTTGCAATCCTAACTATGGCTATTCAGCTCTGGTTTTCATGATTTCATAATCAATTGCTCCACAAACACTATAGCTGGAGAAGCATGTAAGTTCTGTGCATGTCCACCTGGTGCTTATATAAGGCTACATGCCAGTACATAGACATGTTTTGTGAGCTGTGTTACATTGTCATCTGGGAATGCAAGCAAAGAGGCATAAGAGCTATAACCCCAGCAGAGTTCAAGATAATGTGGGTCATCAAATGTCTCATTTTACCCAGCATATACAAGAAAACTGTGATGACTAGCTTTCTATTCAGCAAAAAATAAGGACAAAATAGATTTTGAATTTGAAAATTAAATACTGGGAATCATAGTATTTTTCTGCCTTAGAGGCACAAAGGCTAATCAAGGTTGTTGAGATCATCTTTGTAAGTGATCTCCGTGGACTTGAATTTTGCCATCCTAATAAATGGGGTGATGTCATTCTTTCTGATGGAGGCATAGAATTCTATTATATGTATATACATACATATAATATATATAACATATATATATATATATATATATATATACACCACATTTTCTTGATCCATTCATCTATTGAGGGGCATTTGGGATTGTTGATGAGAATGTAAACTTGTTCAATCACTTTGGAAAGCAGTATGGGTTCTTCAAAGACTCCACATAGAGGTTGAACAAGTTTACACTCCCACCAACAATGCAGTAAGGTTCCCTTCTGTCTACATCCCCTCCAGCATCTATTGTTATTAGAGTTCTTGATTTTTGCCATTCTAACTGGGGTGAGGTGGTATCTTAATGTTGTTTTGATTTGCATCTTTTATGGCTAGGGAGGTTAAGCATTTCTTCATGTGTCTATTGGCCATCCTTCTTTCCTCTTCAGAGAAGTTTCTCTTTAAGTCTGTAGCCCACTTATTTATTAGGCAGCTGTTTCTTTGAGGATTTGTTGTTGGGGGATTTAATTTTTTGAGTTCCAAGTATATTTTAGATATGAGACCCTTGTCCGTTGTATGGCTAGTGAAGATCTTCTCCCAATCCATGGGCTTTCTATGGATCTTGCTAGCTATGTCCTTTGCCATGCAGAAGCTCTGCAAGCCCCTCAGTAGATGAATGGATCAAGAAAACGTGGTATAAATACACAATAGAATTCTATGCCTCCATCAGAAAGAATGACATTGCCCCATTTGTTAGGAAATGGAAAGGCTTGGAAAAAATTATATTAAGTGAAGTAAGCCAAGCCCAAAGAAACATAGGTCCCATGGTTTCCCTTATTTGCAATATCTAGTATATGTCTGAGTCAAGCAGAAAAGGTCAGATAAGGTGATGTTAGGAAAATGAACCCTAAGATATGTATTCAAATGTTTTTTTTTCTTTCATGCGATTGTTTCTAACGCATTTATAAGATTATTTCTTTGTTGCTTTGTATGTCCCTCCCCCACAGTATAATAACCCCTGCTTTCACTGTCTTTGATGTCGGTATAATTTGTGGAGGGGAAGGGGAAAAACAAGTCCTTTAAATAAGGATACAGGTGGACCCGTTGCAAAAATGAGAAGTACAAGTTGTTATGTCGAAACGAACTTTACAACTTTGGTGGGGGGGGCGGGGAAGATTGGGTGGGGGGGAGGAGGATGGGAAGGGATGGGAAGGGGAAACAAAGGAGGAGGCTACAATGCTTGATAAGAAATGTACTCATTATCTTGCCCATGTAATTGTAACCCCTCTGTACAGTATTTTCACAATAAAAAATAAATAAAAATAAAAATAAAGACTCCACATAGAGCTCCCCTATGACCCAGCAATCCCACTTTTGGGCATTTACTCAAACGATCACAAACAAGACCATACTAAAGCTACCAGCACAACTATGTTTATTGCAGCATTATTTACCATAGCTAATATATGGAACCAACCCAGATGCCTCTCAGTACATGAATGGATCAGGAAAATGTGATATATATATATATATATATATATGTATGTATATGAATTCTATGCCTCCATCGGAAAGAATGACATTGCCCCATTTGTTAGGATATAGAAAGACTTGGAAAAAATTATATTAAGTGAAGTAAGCCAGGCTCAAAGAAACATAGGTCTCATAGTACCCCTTATTTGCAATAACTTGTATATGTCTAGGACAAGTAGAAAAGGTCAAAAGCTATGTACACATGACCATATAAGATGATGTTAAGAGAAATGAACCCCAAGATAGGGGCACAAGTGGTTTTTTTTTCTTGCTTGCTGTTGTTTTTAATATATTTATAAGATACCATGCGATTATTTTTTGTTGCTTTGTATGTCCCTCCTACATGGTATAATCCATGTTTTCACTGTATTTGATGTTAGTATAATTTAGGGAGGGAAGGAAAAAAACAAATTGTTTAAATCGGGATACAGGATACAGGTTGACCCATTGCAACAATGAGATGTACAAGATGCTATGTTGAAAAATGAACTTTACAATTTAGGAGGGGTGGAGGGTGGGGGGGAGGGTAGAGTAGTTGAGGAGGAGGGAGGGAAGGGATGGTAGGGGAAAAACAAAGGAGACAAAAATGCTTGATAAGAAATGTACTCATTACCTTGCACTTACAACTGTAACACCTCTGTACAGTATTTTCACAATAAAACATTAAAAAAGGAATGTACTCATTACTTACTTTTATAACTGTAATCACTCTGTACATCACCTTTACAATAAAATAAAAATTTTTTAAAAGTGAGTTCATTCTCTTAGATATTAGTGCAAATTTTGTCATTTTAAAAACAAATAGATAAGAAAAAATCCCAAATTATGTGCATGTGCATATGAGGAGTAAGAAAATTAATTTACCTCATTCCTATTATTCCTTTTTCTCAAGTTGTCTACATGGAAAGTATAATTTTGTTTTCCCTGAGTCAGAAATACTCGAGAGGCAAATGAAGTATCATATTTGAAGCTGGAGAATAACCTATCCCCAGAAGGGTTGCCAACATGACTTGTTAGAGGATGTTGTTTTCTGAATGAGAATAGTTGCAATGACCTCTGGGAGAACATTATAGCTGCATTAAACCTAAACAGCAACAATTCCATCATAGTCTTTGAGCTTTCTCAAAGATTGTTGAATATGGCTATTAGCTTCTTCTTATGTTAAGCTTCAAATGGTTAGATAAGAAGAAATGATACCTATTCCTAGAGTTTTGAAAGTAAAGCTTTACATAAAGTTCTGTAAATAATTATGTAAATCATATGTGACTTTTTAAGTTTTATTAAATTGTACAGAGATTTAAATTCTGTAAGTTAAATTATGACTACAATGTACCTTGACTGTCGTTTTCACATTTCCCCCTCCAATCCCTACACTCAAGTTACATGTTTCAATTTTTACTTAATATACACTGAATATAATGATAATATTTGCTCACCTTTCCTCCTTCCATTCATGTGCTCCTACTTTCAGTGCCCTCTACTCCAAAAAACGTTTCCATTTCCTGATGTTTATTTTGATAAACAGTTCATTAGTTGCTCAAAAGAATTACACCTTTGGAGATAATGTTACATTTTTCAGGAGATTTGGGCCATGAAGTTCCACTTAAATATTGTCACCTAGCTACACCTACCTAGCTTGTTCTGGTTTAATCAAGGGGGAAACAAAGAGAAGGAAAACATGAATGTCTTCAAGTATGATCTCATAGCACATACAAAGCTATTTGAAGATTAATTTTAAGATCATTGAAACAGTCACTGTGAATGTACTAATGAAGAAATACCTACAAAGAAAAACTAAGGAGATTCTACAAATTTTCTAGAATTAGAGATTTCTCAGAAAATATCAGATCTTTTCTAATCAAAGAACTTGGCAAAACATTTACCACAGAATTCTCTCTGAGACTATTTTATAACAAGTATAAAAAGACCCACTAGCTTAGAGCTGCATGCTTTGGGAGAATTGAACTTCTACTCTGAGGAATCTAGTTCTGGAATCTAGTAAGCTGAAAGAATCTTTGAAGAAATGCCAGTAAAAGGGAGAACTGAAATTAATTTGCTCATGAATAGCTGGGAAATAAGTGATTGGGTTCCCACCTTCAGACATGACCCTAGGAAAGGGGAAAAGCACTGATATGCTAACTTCTATAACCTAATAATCATGTCATCCTTCAATTAAGGTAGAGTTTAAAGACTATCAAGTTTGCATGGAATAAGTAATTTGAAGGATTTTTTCTCAACATAGAGTTATCACTGTCAATTTATAGAATAGTCCCAAAAGGAGCAAAGTTATTTGTTTTTTTTTTCTGGATAGTTATACATAGATAATAATGATGATGAAGATAATGGTGGTGGTTGTGGTGATGGTAGCAGAAACACAAGCTCTATTGAAATTTTAGTATGCTTCTTGGGTGTATGTACTATATCAGTTTTGAAAATTCTTCCATGGACTTGTAAGATAGAAGACATCTTGTTATAGTCATTTTATAGATGAAAATATTGTGATAAAATGATGCTAAATAATTTGTTTAAAATATTTGTCTACACAACTACTAGATTTCAGAGTTGAGATTAAGGTCCCAGGCAGTCTGCCTCTCAATCTCAGGTACCTCCCTAGTTAGTGCTGATTGTATTTTACCACAACTTGAAAACAAATTCTTAACTGCAAGACTAGTGCTCTTTCTATTCTATTTTATGAACATGAACAATAGAGAAGTCTTCTTACACCTTCAAGGACGTTTGCAAACCAGATATGTAAAAGAGATTGTCTTTGTGAGGTGGATATGTTGCCAGACTCTGAAGCAGTGATACAAGCTTGTAACATTGAGTGCTCAGAACCAGTATAGTCAAGGCAAAGACAGTGTGGGCTGAGTAGCTGAATTTGTTAAAGGAAAATTTGAAGTTGACCTTCCTCATCAAAATTGCCATTTGAGCACCTCAAAATTTATCATTTGTCACTGTTAGAGGAGGCTGGAGTTAGAACACCAACTTTACATGTTGGTTTCTCTATGTCTCATCTCATACTCACTTGAGCAACTGTTTCCATAGACACCCACACATCAGTTTCCCAGCTTAACCACATTTGAACAAGAAGGCAGGTCTTGCTTGTAGCATCTGTGAACTGTTTTACCATGTGTCTAAGAGGCATGACTTATCTACCTTCCTCTATGTGTGCAACAGGATGGAGAGGGGTCAAAAAAAAGTCCATAATGGGGCATTACCTAAAAGACCCTTTGGAGTTTCACAGCTAAAGCAACACAATGTGAGCCATATAAAACAAAGCAAAAGAAAGAAGAAAGGAAAACCAACTTGATTCTATCTTTGGCTGTCAGCGATGGGGTTAGGGTAGAGCAACCAGTGGCTGATACTCGGCTGTTTCATAAGTGCAAAATGAAATTGCAAACTTTATAAGAAAAAAGTAGATATAGGTCCCTGGGGACCTGCAGGAGAAGGTGGTGATGTGTGGGAGTCTGTGGAGGCATGAAAAGAAACCTGAAAACATAACTTCATGAAATGCACAGCGATGAGACTGTGTTCAATTTTGAACTTAGCAACAACAATCAAAAGATTTGAGTTACATTAGATCTAAAATCATTTGTCTGCTGAGGGCCTATGAAATGATCAATGCAGTGGTTGTTTCCATAGAGAATAAAAACTGGTAACAGTTACCAAAAAATTGTGAAAACACACTTGCATGAGTACAACCATTTCCACATGAAGCCTATGAATACAGTACACCCCAAACAGAAAATAAGCCTATTTGTGCACATCTCATTGAACACAGCAAATATAAAAAAAGATGCATGTTTGCTGTTCAATGTAACCAAAAATACAAATCTTGGCTTAAACAAAATGTCACAAAAAGCACATGCTAAGGAGTTCTGTGACTTAAAAAATAATGATCACTTATTTCAACCCATATGATCATTGAATTTACCTTATGAGTTAGGTTCTATTATTAGTTTTTGTTTTGTGGTGGTACTGGGGCTTAAACTCAGGGTCTTGTGCTGTCCACTTGAACCACAGCTTTACTTCTGATTTTTTTGTTGGTTATTTGGAGATAAGAGTTTCATAGATAACCATGTGCAGACTGGCTTTTCAAAAAATAAATAAACTTCAGTCCTTAGATTTCAATCTTCTGAGTAGCTAGATTACAGGTGTAAGCCACCCATGCCCAGCATAGGTTCTATTATATTTTGCAGATAAGAAACTGAGCTACAGAGGCATAGATTGACTTGATAAAGTCACACTAACATAAAAGGTTTGAAACAGAGTTTAACATCAGACATTCTGGTACCATAGTTTATGCTTTTAACCATCATAACTAGCTAATGGAAAGAACAGTAAGAAAAAGTGAGTGCTGACCCACCCTGACTATTTTCGTCTTCTAAGTGTCTAGATGTTTTTGTGAGTTGTAGTTCTAGTGGATAGATGGATGGGAATTGAGATGGTGGAGGTTTGTGAGCCTTGAAAAGCAATTACTACTTAATGAGAGAATGAATTCTTTGTAATGAATTCAGCAGACTCTTCCTCATGCTTTAGCAATTTAACTGTTAAATCTGTTCATTATCTAGATCTTACCTTGGATTGCTTCCTTAAGTAGAGAAAAGAGATGTTCTGCATAATTTTGGTTAACGCTACTTCAACCAAATTTCCAAGATTGATTGCCTCTTGCCCGTTATTTTGTGGTTTATGGAAAGAACTAGTATTTTGACATCTTCTGTTGTAAATAACTAGAACCAAGTTTTAACTGTAAGAGTTCTGATTGTGTGTGTGTTTTAGTTGGTTAATTATCATTTGGTATAGACAGGAAAAAAATCTGACTGTAACTAAATTTTTATTTGTTTTGTCATGCTCAAGGAACCTTTTTTCCCAAGTAGTTGAGACTCTACAAGTGGAAATATCTTTTCATTTGAAAGTGTAAACTTTGACAAACAAAGATTGTTACCTTTTGTTAGATTCCTCTTCCAGAAAGGCCAGATATTGTCACTGAATAGACGCTGAAAATATGTGAACTAAACACAGTAAAATAATAGATAAACTAGAACACTCTAAAACAGGAAATTCTGCTAATCTTAACTTCAGCCACATATATAAAGTCATTTAAAGCTTTACTATTATTATTTTCCATTCATCCCTTTGATTGCAAAGATAAATGAGAAGTAACTGAGGCATTTCTTATTCTAATCCATTAATGATATTTGAATTGAACTTAGGGAGTGGTTAGCAGGGACTTTTTTCAGGTGGTTTGATCTAAATATCAGTTAAACATAGAGACTGACAATAGGCCCATTCAAATCAATGGAATGGGTTCATAGCTTCAGTATAGCAGGCAAAGGAATATTTCTGTTCCAAGGCCAATTTTGCTATCATTACTTATGGGTTCAGTTGTGAGTGTGTTTATCAATACTGTGAACCTAATAGTTATGATGCCAGGTAAGCAAGTTTAAGAAACTGACAATCACAAAAAGTTATACCTCCAGCGTAAGTAAAATGTGAAAGTGGATATATACGTATTTATGGAGCAATTTAGTATTTTCCATATGCAGTATCATATACATGTATATATATACATATATATGTACAGTAGAAGAAGGTGACTACTACGTGTCTTTATGTGGTAACATGAGATATTTGAATGGCATATGATGTAAGATTGAAGATATCTTTATAGGAATGTTATCTTTAGCCTTTATTATCATGTAAAATATATCATTAACTATAGAGATATGTGGAAGACTTATTGCAAATATTAAAATGAAGGACTAATGGCTTACACTTGTTTGAACGTTGTTTGAATGGGCAAATTAATTTCAACAAAACAGGTGCATCTGGGGATTACCCATCATGTAAAACACATATATATTTTGAATGAAGCAAAGCCATGAAATCCCAGGAGGATCCATTTATAAAGCTCAAGTGAAACTGAAGTCGGGCTCCTCATGAATGCCTAACATTCTCAGATAGTACCCACTGTGGCTGATGAAATATGACCTGATCAACTGCCTAGGCCATGGAGATGTTTTCTTTCATGTTGACGGATTCCACATATTCACATTTCAATCACACATAGGAGAAGAATGAGCATAGGCAGACATTGAAAGACTATAATTCAACTTGGGGATTAAGCCTGAAAAAGAAGTCAGGGAAATACAAGAAAAAGGAGAAATGTGTGAGATTGGAGGAGAACTTGATAATTTGCCAATAGTGTTAGTCAGACTTTCCCTACATCCTCATATAAATAGGTTGCTATTTTGAGGTACCTATCAAAGCACTACAGAGAAAGGCTGCCATGGGAATATTGTACAAAAATAAATAAATAATAGCATATGGATGTATATGTATGGACATGCACCTTTATCGATTTATAAACTAATTCAAAATATTGGAAATGACTACTGTGTCTCTGGACTATTGTTAGTTTGTCACATTTGCATTTACCTATTTCTTGTCCTGGGTTGCTTGTTTTCACTGAAGATTGTAAACAGATTCATCTAGTAGAATCTTTTTTTTTTTTGTCGGTCATGGGGCTTGAACTCTGGGCCTAGACACTGTCCCTGAGCCTTTTTTCTGCTCAAGGCTACTGCTTTACCACTTGAGCCACAGCGCTACTTGCAGTTTTCTGGTGGTTTATTGGAGAGGAGAGTCTCATGGACCTTCTTGCATGAGCTGGCTTTTGAACCTTGATCCTCAGATCTCAGCCTCTTGAGTAGCTAAGATTACAGGCATGAGCCACCAAGCCCTGCTCATCTAGTAGAATTTTTAAGAGGGGAAATAGCTAGAACATTCAGAAGGGTTTAAACATTGGTACCATAAGAAGTCTGAAAAGATTTTCCCCAGAATCTGGCAACAGTATGGGTGGCACTATTCAATCCTAGTGGAAAATGTGAATACACCTATTGGGATATATGGTCCCATGTCACTCTAAAGTGTTAATAGCTCATTGCGTTTGTTTTTGTAAGTATTGGTTAAATGCAAAAAGCACACTCTTAGATGTTTATATTTACTATTAATGATAAGTACAATCTATGTTGACCTTATTGCCTCATGTACTCGTCATTTTGTTTCAATGTTTAATGTGAAAGATATTTGCATATCATTAAACATTGTAAAACTCTCGTTCAAAAAGTACCACCATTTTTGATATATTTTTTCCAGCCCCAGACTTTTACCAATGACCTTTACCTTTCTCATACATACCTTTGCCTCCTACTCTTTCCTAAAACCTGCTTTCTATATTTTCTAGTGAAATTTTTCTAGTTGAGAGGCACTAATGACTTCCAAAGTAATACACAAAGTGATATTTTCTCAAGTTCTCATCATCCCTGACCTTTTCAAAATGGTTGACATTATTCATTTCCACTTTTTGCAACTTTTCTTTCTGAGTTTTCTTAGCACAGTAGACAACTGAGTTTGCTTCCCGTATCCTTGAAATTGAGAGTAGAGGTCAGGATTACTACTTCCAGTGACAACCTAGAAAGATAAAACTGCGAATTTCCTGAGTTTGAATGCTTTGGTACTACAATTGGGTTTCCTGCTCTGCTGGTACTGTATAACACAACTCAGATGCACCTCCCCTGCTAGCTTTCAATTTCCTCTTCTTTAAAATGAAAATAATATCTACTGACTTATGTTCCAAGGTTCTATTTATGAACTTAGAATTGTAGATGCTATTTACATATAAGAAATATTCATTAATCTCTTGTCCAAAAACCTAGTAAACACAAAACCTTGACAAATGTGATGAGTTGAAAAGTTATAGTATGGTAAAAATGTTACTGGGTCCTATTTACACTATTGAAGCGAAATATAACTGAGTATCAATAGGCTTTTTAAAATCTTAACCCTAGTATATTACTTCTTATGAAGGACACTAGAAAATGAGTCACCATAGCATTTTTTTCATTTAGGACTTTAACTTTGTCTTTTTTTTTCTGAGTTGCAAATATTCAAATACCTCCTTGGCACCCACTCACATGATAAAAAATCCATATTATACTTTGCAAAAACATTATTCAGCCCCAGAGTTGAAGCTGCCATTTGAGCCTGATCCTAACCATCAGTTGAAGACGGCATTTTAGATTAATATTTATAAACAGCAAGTGCTTGTCTCTCTTGCTGTTCTGACACATTTTGAAAAAGGGTGGTTGTTAGTGCTTCCTCAATCCCTTCCAGTAATACACTAAGACTCCTTGGTGCAGATCTGAACTTACTAAATAAGGATACAGAATCTCAACAAATCAACAAATGACTAGATAAATGGGATTGCATCAAACTGAAGAGCTTCTTTATGGCAAAGGCTATAGCTAGCAAGATAAATAGAAAGCCCACAGAATGGGAGATGATTTTTACTCGCTATGCATCAGACAAGGGCTTCCTATCTAAAACATACTAAGAGTTCAAAAAATTAAGCCTCCCAAAAATAAATCCTAAAACAAAGAACAACCCAATTAATAAGTGAGCTAAAGACTTAAAGAGAGATGTCTCTGAAGAAGAAATAAGAATAGCCAATAGACACATGAAGAGATGTTTGACATCACTGGCCATAAAAGAAATGCAAATCAAGACAACATTGAGATTCCACCTCAACCCAGTTAGACTGGCCATTATCAAGAAAAATAACAGTAACAGATGCTGGCAGGGATGTGGCCAGAGGGGAGCATTACTACACTGTTGATAGGAATGTAAACTTGTTCAACGACTCTGGCAAACAGTATGGAGGTACCTCAAAAGACTAAACATTAAGAGTCCCTCTGACCCAGCAGACTTCTGGGCCTCTATCCAATTGACCACAAACCGTACTACACTAAAGTCACCAGCACTACCATGTATTTTGCAGCATTGTTTACCATAGCCAAGATATTGAATCAATCCAGATACCCCTCAGTAGATGAATGGATAAAAAAATGTGATATATAGACAAAAAAGTATTCTATGCTTGTATTAGAAAGAGTGACAGAGCTTCATTCATAAGGAAATAGAAAGACTTGGATAATCACAAATAAGACCATACTAAAGCTACCAGCACAATTATGTTTATTGCAGCATTATTTATCATAGCTAAGATATGGAACCAACCCAGATGTCCCTCAGTAGATGAATGGATCAAGAAAAATATATATATATATATGTGTATATATATATATATATGTATGCATGTATGTGTATATACACAATGGAATTCTGTGCCTCCATCAGAAAGAATGACATTGCCCCATTTGTTTGGAAATGAAAAAGACTTGGAGAAACTTTTATTAAGTGAAGTAAGCCAGGCCCAAAAAACATAGGTCCCATGGTTTCCCTTATTTGCAATATCTAGTATATATCTGGGACAAGCAGAAAAGGTCAGATAAGATGATGTTAAGAGAAATGAACCCCAAGATAGGGACACAAAGGTTTTTTTGCTTTCTTGCTATTGTTTCTAACGTATTTATAAGATACCATGTGAATTTTTTGTTGCTTTGTGTGTCCCTCCCCCATGGTAAAACCCCTGTTTTCACTGTATTTGATGCTGGTAAAATTTAGGGAGGGAAAGGGAAAAAACAAATTATTTAAATAGGGATACAGGTTGACCCATTGCAACAATGAGATGTACAAGACACTATGTTGAAAAATGTACTTTACAATTTAGGCAGGGGTGAGGGAAGGAGGAGGGTAGTGTAGTTGAGGAGGTGGGAGGGAAGGGATGGTATGGGAAAAACAAAGGAGGAGGCAACAATGCTTGATAAGAAATGTGCTCATTACCTTGCTCATGTAACTATAACCTTCTGTACAGTATTTTCACAATAAAAAACTTATTTTAAAAAAAGACTTGTGGGCTGGGAAGGTGGCTCAGTGGTAGAGCGCTCGCCTTGTATGCCTGAGGCCCTGGGTTCGATTCCTCAGCACCACATAAAAACAAAAAGAAAAAAGCCAGAAGTAGCACTGTGGCTCAAGTGGTAGAGCACTAGCCTTCAGCTGAAGAGCTGAGGGACAACGCCCATGCCCAGAGTTCAGGTCCCACGGCCAGACCCAAAAAATAAAAAATAAAATAAATAAAATTAAATTTAAAAGAGACTTGGAAAAAATTCTACTAAGTGAAGTAAGCCAGATTCAAAGAAACATAGCTGCATGGTTTCTTTCATTTATAATAACTAGAATGTGCCTATTAGTCTACAAGTAAACCCACTAGACAGTAAAAAGACAAGTAATTATACCTGGACATGATTAATTAAACAGCAATGTAACCCAACCGATAACAAACAAGGCTATACTAAAGCTACCAGCAGAACTATGTTTACTGCAGCATTATTTACCATAGCTAAGATATGGAACCAACCCAGATGCCCCTCAGTAGATGAATGGATCAAGAAAATGTGGTATATATGCCTCCATCAAAAAGAACGACATCGCCCATTTGTCAGGAAATAGAAAGACTTGGAAAAAATTATATTAAGTGAAGTAAGCCAGGCCCAAAGAAACATAGGTTCCATGGTTTCCCTAATTTGCAATAACTAGTATAAGTGTAGGACAAGAAGAAGACGTCAAAGTCTATGTACTTAAGACCATATAAGATGATGTTAAGTGAAATGAACCCCAAGATAGAGACACAACTGTTTTTTTCTTGCTTGCTATTGTTTTTCACGGATTTAAAATGTACTATGTGACCTTTTGTTTCTTTTGGATGTGCTTTCCCCACGGTATAACCCCTTTTTTCACTGTATTTGATATCAGTGCCCTCCATCTTGTATGAACATTTTTCTAATTTGGGGAGGGGAAGGGAAATAACAAAATGACGAAATAAGGATACAGGTTGACCCATTGTAACAATGAGATGTATGAGACCCTATGTTGAAAATGAACTTTACAACTTCGGGGAGTGGTGGGAGTAGTTGTAGAGGTGGGAAGGAAGGGATGGTAGGGGATAAACAAAGGAGGAGGTAACAATGCTTGATAGGAAATGTACTCATTACCTTACTCATGTAACTGAAACCCCTTTGTACAGTATTTTTACAATAAAAAACATCTAAAACTGCAATGTAAACATTCACACAGTGAGACCAAAGAAGGATATTCTTAGGAGAGAATCGCAAGGGCTATGTGCACATGATCATATAAAATAATGTTTATCGAAATGAACTCCAAAAAGTGGATATAAGAGGTTTTATATTTTGCTGTTTGTGGTTCTTGTTTTCTTTTCTTCTTTCCTTTTTTCCTTTGGTTAATTCCCTTCTGTTGCTGCTTTTTAAAATTTCTTTACCCTTTGTCTTGTATATAAGTTTATCTGATTTGGGGAGGAAAAGAGGAAGCACAGAAACAATGGGACAAAGGGTGAATTAATTCAGCAGTGAAACTCACTACACAGTATGTTGGAAATGAACTATATAACTTAGTGGAGAGAGAAGCTGGGAGGGAAAAACTCGGAGACAATGAGGGAGGGGAAGTACTGTTCAAAAGGAAAAGTACTCATTACTTGAATAATGCAATTATAATCCCTCCATACATCACCTTTACAATAAAAATTTTTAAGTGGTGCCTGTTTATAGATGTGCTGGAGTGATTTCCAAGAAAAGCAATGTAACCCTGTGGTAAGACAACCTCTCATCTAGGAAACAAGTTGTTTTTGCTGAAGATAACTGACACAGAATTGATGCTCTGGGAACAAATGAGCACTGTGTAGACTAAAACACAAAGCACTTAATAAAGGGAGGCAACTAAAGATCTGGATAGAGAAGTAATCTCATTTAGTTAGTTCATCTTTTAGTGACCATTGATAAAATCACAAAATCTGTGTTTTTCAAATTCTAATCATTCTTCCTATCTTTTATTACCTTGTACGTGATATTTTCATATCTGTTTATCACTGTTTAACATGTACAATAATGCACTTAGTGTGTATAATAATGTTCTTAGTATGTATAATTATATACTTTCTTCATCATTTTACTTTGACTAGACAAGTACTCTCCTCATTGAACCATTCCATTTCTACTTTCTCTGTCTTAATCTCTAGATTTGAGCAATAGAGAAGCAGTACCATATATTTCCAAATCAAATATAACCCTCCTTTAGAGTCAGCATAATTAGAATGATAGCAAGAGGCTCTAAATAAATGAATATTAATTAGCATCATTATTTGCTGTTAGTTATAAGTGAAGAGTAATCAAAACCTAGCAAATTTGCAGTAATTCATTCCCTGTGGCTTTAACTAAGGTTTCACAACTAAAAAGTGCCTGGAAGGCCATTTAGTACAATGATATTAAATGATCAAGTAAAGACACTAAGGGCCAGAGGAACATGATAAGATCACATTAAAACTGTGGTCAGAATCCAAACCACAAATCTAACCTTATTCTTAAATTCCACATTCTACCTGTATATAAGCTTTCCCTGTTTCACTTTGTACACCCATTTATTGCTTTAGAACATTTATGCCTACAGCACTATGCAATATTTTTAAATCAATGTGTCTTTTTAAACTAAAATTTGTAGTATTTCATTCAAAAAGTTAAGTCAAACTCAGTTCCCAAATTTATCAATCTCATTTTAGCTTCTGTACAGCCAGCATTTCATATTTTGGCCTTATTCTTTCATACTATCTAAAACTGGTTCACAAATAAGTAACTCAACTCTAACCAAGATCTGATATTAGTCTATCTTTTCATGTACCTGGCTTCATTTATCTCTGTGCTTTTCAACATGCTTACAGCTCTTGTACAGTTAGCTTTTCTAATATCCTATTGCTCATGACCCTTACTTTGTGTAGTTGAGGTTTTTTTATTGTAAAGATGCTGTACAGAGAGGTTACAGTTACATGAGTAAGGCAAAGAGTGCATTACTTGTGTATCACTGTTACCCCTTCCCTTGTTGTTGTCCCACTATCCTTTCCTTCCCCTCCCTACACTCCTCCCTACCCCTCCTATCCTCCAAAAAGTTGTAAATGACCCATTGCAACAAGGATACCCACAGGACAGAATAGTGTAGTTGAGACTTTGCAAGTGTTTTCAAAGTATCAATTGTTTCACCAGAACCTTCCTTCAAGGACAGATTACAAAATTTTAATAAGAAGAACTATTGCTTGTCAATGCTCAGTATACAACTGAGCTGGTTTCTTTCTTGGCAAATTACTACCTACATATCAAGGAACAAAAAACAAATTTATAAAATATGGAAAATTTAAAAGTTCAGGGTTAATTAACAAAAACATGGCTTCCTATGGAGAGAAAAAACTACTAGTATGTTCAAAGGTCAGTAAAAATCATCCCCACATACCTGTTTGTTAAAGAATCATGAAATTTAAGCAGTTCTTTGTTACTTTCTTATCTGGATTTCTGGGGCAGAAAAAACACATAGAAAAACCATTGAAATGTCCAAAAGTGGGATTGCTGGGTTATAGGGGAGCTCTATGTGGAGTCTTTTGAGGAACCTCCATACTACTTTCCAAAGTGGTTGAACAAGTTTACAAAGGTTCCCTTCTGTCCACATCTCCTCCAGCATCTGTTGTTATTAGAGTTCTTGACTATAGCCATTCTAACTGGGGTGAGGTGGTATCTCAATGTTGTTTTTATTTGCGAGGTTGAGCATTTCTTCATGTGTCTATTGACCATCCTTCTTTCCTCTTCAGAGAAATTTCTCTTTAAGTCTTTAGCCTATTTATTTATTGGGCGATTGTTCCTTTGAGGATTTGTTGTTGGGGGATTTAATTTTTTGAGTACCAGGTACATTTTAGATATGAGACCAGCAATCCCACTTTTGGGCATTTACTCAAATGATCAAAAACATGACCATACTAAAGCTACCAGCACAACTATGTTTATTGTAGCATTATTTACCATAGCTAAGATATGGAGCCAACCCAGATGCCCCTCAGTACATGAATGGATCAGGAAAATGTGGTATATATACACAATGGAATTCTATGCCTCCATCAGAAAGAATGACATTGCCCCATTTGTTAGGAAATGGAAAGACTTGGAAAAAATTATATTAAGTGAGTAAGCCAGGCCCAAAGAAACATAGGTCCCATGGTTTCCCTTCTTTGCAATTACTAGTATATGTCTGAGACAAGCAGAAATGGTCAGATAAGTTGATGTTAGGCAAAATCAACCCCAAGATAAGGATTCAAATGTTTTTTCTTCAAATGTTTTAGCTTCTTTGGGAAGGGATGGGAAGGGAAACAAAAGAGGAGGCAACAATGCTTGATAAGAACTGTACTCATTACCTTGCCCTTGTAATTGTAACCCCTCTGTACGGTATTTTCACAATAAAAAAGATAAACCATTGAAAAATGATCTAAACATACTGTTCAAATGATGTTCTATCACATAAATTTTAGGTTTTAGGAATTTTATTGACATACTAATTTATGTTTGGGGAATAGAGAATATTCTGTACATTAAGTTAGGTTGTTTGTTATATAGACTGGCCATATTTGTTATATAACAAGAAATCCTATTATGGTCCTTGATTGTGTACATTCAAAGGAATAGTCTCTTCCAGAAAAATGTCAGTAAAATTTTCTGTAATCAGTCTCTATTTTATATCCCTGGATCCATTTTACTGATACTACCCTGGCCTGACAGATGACTTATTAACATTCTATGTCTGTGTGGCTAGATACTACATAAGTGCTAAAAATATATTGCTTGTTTACTTGATTGTTATTGCTTGAGAAAAAGCCTTGTTCCACAGATATCAAATTGTTTTAGAAGCAATGAGTGATTAAGAACATATTGTGAATCATGCATTTATATACTCTCCCACTCAATTTTTACTAAATTCTTTTTAAATTCCCAGATAAAATGCCATTTTGTCCATAAATACTTGAGTAACTCCCCATCTAATTGATTGGAACAATTCCTTGATGTATTACCACATATATATATATATATATATATATATATATATATATATATATATATATTATATAATTGTTACTAGATTTAGTCGTATGGTTTTTAGAAAATACAGAACAGAGAGAGAGAGAGAGAGAGAGAGAAAGAGAGGGAGAGAGAGAGGGAGAGAGAGAGAAAACCTGGGAATCTTGGAATCGCACCCTACTTTGTCAACATGTGATCTTCTGACTCTTTAGGTTCTCAGAAAACTTAAATGTTAATGAAATGCATTTTGAACATGGTTATTTCTATCTTCTGAAGAAACATTTCCTGTAACAGCCTACACAGGAACACCCAATAATTATTTTTAAACAATAATAATATTGCTTCATCCTTCTGACTACCATTCTACTTACAGGGCTAGCACTAGCTCTACAAAATGCTCCTAAAGCCTGTGGCGCCCTCTTCTGCCCTCTCTCCCAACAGGGGTAAGTCATTTTTTTCCTCTCTGAACTGCCCTCGGACTTTGGAATTTCTCATCTCATCACTTTATCCTTGAAACCATGCAAAAATCATATCTGGCTTATGGAAGACTCAGGTACTATGAAAAAGTATGGCTACAATTCATGAGATATACTTTGCTTTTTCTTATTAAGTTCCATTTTGAAATTTGAGAATTGTTCTAGAACAGAAAAGGTATTTTTGAAATTGAATAAGTCACAGTCCATTTAAGAAAATCTTATGCATACTGACACTAATGACTCATAAGGTCAAGGTCAGCCAAGGCAGAAGAATCTGTCATATTCCATCTCCAAAATAATCAGCAAAAGCAGATCCTTGATCCTTCTACTCTCAGGCAGAAAAGCTTCACAGATCCTATCTAGAAAACAGCAGGCAAAAAGTAGGGCTAGCCCAACACCATCTATAATCCTTGCTACTCAGAGGCTGAGATCTGAGGATGGTGGATTGAAGCCAACCTAGGCAGCAAAGTCCATGAGATTATTCTCTCCAATTAACCACCAGAAAACCGGAAGTGGTGTTGTGGCTCAAGGTGGTAAAGCGCTAGCTTTGAGCAAAAAGAGCTCAGGGACAGCTCCCAGGCCCTGAGTTGAAGCCCCATTACTTACAAAAATTCAGGGCTAGAGGCATGGTTCAAGTGATAGAGTACCAACCTCTTGAGTAGAAGACTCTGAGTTCAAGTCTCAGTACTGCCAAAAAAGAAAAGAGAAAAAGAAAATCTTATGAAAGTTAGAAATGATAGCTTTCCTCTAGAAATATTTAAATAAGTCATGAAGAAACTCTTATACAAACACATGCCATTAAACTATGTCTTTTAGCAAGAAAGGCTTATATTCTTCACTTTAAGATTACCTTTTCATTCTCTATTTTGGAGATAGATCTTATTTTTGAAAAAGTTCTAATGATTTCTGTCTTATTTGTTTCTCACCCAGTCATGCTACTTTCCTTCACAAATGTTGTTCAAGGAAGCTTTCTAACAAAATGTCTTCTGACCTTTCTAGTCATGCATACTATTACTATCTTCATCATTTTCAAAGCTTACTACAGATCTTACCTGCTCAAGGAGTCCTTTACTGAATTTTTGTTTTCCATGACAATTTCTGTCCTTTAAATTTTTATATCTGCTATTACAATCCTAAACATTCCATACTTTTTATGTTATTGTAGTTCATTAACATACAGTACTTGTACAAGGAGAATTTCATTGTGACATTCCTACATATGCATACACTATACACAAATCAAAGTTACACCCTCTGTCTCTCTTCTTGTTCTCTCCCCTTTCTAAAAGCTATTTTTAAGTCTCTAGTTTTCATACATACAGATAAATGATGTCTAACATATTCACCTTCATTATCCCTCTCCTTTCATGCTACCCTCTCCTACTGATATCCACCCCCTCCAACAGAGCCTGTTTTACTTTCTTGTCATTTATATTTTATTGTGGATTAATGTTGCTAAGGGATTTCACTATGATATTTTAGATGTTCATGTTTATTCAGGATAATCCTATTACTTTCTCATTCCACACATGTAATCCCCTATTGATCAATAGCTATCACTGAGATTTCATATGCCACCCAGCTAGACAGTTGGTACATAGTTGCGCTGTATTTTGAAATTACTCACCTCTACTCTTCTACCTTCTCCTTTCCTCCCGATGATCTTATATAGTCCAATAGTTAGAATCATGTTTTCTATCTGTGTATATATGCATGTAAAAACATATATAAATATTTTATGTACACACAGATATATATACATATATACATGTATGTATATAATATATTGTATATATACATTAAAATGTAAATATCCATGAATATGTACATTATTTAGTTCTAACTTCTACAAATGAGCAAAAACATACAGTTTGGCTTTTTGAGCTTGGTTTATCTTGTTCAATGTGATATTCTTTTTTTCTATTCATTTTCCTGCAAATGACATTATTTCAGTTTCTTTATGGCGGTGTAATATTCTGTGGTCCGTATGTACTATATTTTTTTATCCACTCCTATGAGCACATCAGTGGATTTCACAGCCTGGCCATTATGAACAGCACTGCAATAGTATTAGATATTCAGGTATCTTTTTTAAATTTATTTATATATATTTATTTGTATATTTATTGTAGACTTTTTTAGATATATGTCTGAGAGTAGTATAGTAAGGTGATAAGGTAGATGTATTTGTAGTTTTGGATTCAACTCCATACTAATTTCTACAGTGGTTGCACTAGTTGATAATTCTTGTATATGACAAGCCTACAGCTAACATCATATTAAATAGAGAATCATTTAAATCTTTCACTTAACATCAGAAATCAGAAAAGGTGTCCACTCCTCTCTCTCTTATTTAATATGGTACTGGAATTGATAGTCAAAGCAATAAGACAGGAGAAAGTAATGAAAAGGATTCAAACAGGGAAAGAAGTCAAATTAACCCTATTTGCAGATTTTCCTATAGTTAACAGATTTTAGTGATTCCATTTAAAAATAACAGCTTCCAGATCTGATAAACATGTTTGGAAATGTAGCAGGATATAATACCAGCACAAAAATTAAGAGCTATTTTAATTTGATACTAGTTTTATTTTTAATATATTTTTATTGTAAAGATACTACATAGAGAGGTTAGAGTTACATGAGTAAGGTAATCAGTACATTTCCTATCCAGCGTTATTACCCCTCCTTTGTTTTACCCCTACCATCCCTTCTTTCCTCCCCAACCTCTCCCTCCCCCCAAAATTGTAAATTTCATTTTCAACATAGTGTCTTGTACATCTCATTGTTACATCAACCTGTATCCTTATTTCAGCATTTTGTTATTTCCTTTCCCCTCCCCAAATTAGAAAAATGTATACACAAGACACAGGGCACTGGAATCAAATATAGTGAAAACAGGGATTATATCATTGGGGAAGAACATACCAGAGAAACAACAAAATCACACATTATAAGTACATTAAAAAACAGCAAGAAAGATAAAAACCTTTTGTGTCCCTATCTTGGGCTTCATTTCACTTAGCATCATCTTATATGGTTATATGTACATAGCTTTTGAACTTTTCTGCTTGTCTTAGACATATACTAGTTATTGCAGATAAAGGAAACCATGGGACCTATGTTTTTTTGGCCCTGGCTTACTTCACTTATTATGACTTCTTCCAAGTCTTTCCATCTCCAAAGAAATGGGATAGAAGAGATTTTCTATATAACAATAATGAAAAGGCTAAGAAATTATATTCAAAGTAGCTAGGCAAACAATAAAATACCTAGATATTAACTTAACCAAGGAAGTGAAATAATTCTACAATGTGAACTATAAAAATTCGAAGAAAGAAATTGAAAAATCAGAAGATGGAAGGGCTTCCCATACTTACGGATTGGTCAAATTAATATCATGAAAATGGAAATAATTCTAATAGGGATATACAGATTCAATTAAATACCTATTAACATCCCAATGTCTTTAATCACACAATCAGAAAAATCAAACTAAAAATTGATAAGGAAGTAAAAAAGATTCCCAGTATCATAAACAATTCTGAATAAAAGAAATAACAGTGGAAGAAATCACAGTACTGCCTTTGAATTATACTGCAGAGCCATAGTAACAAACACAGCATGGTCTGGTACAAAAACAGACCTGAAGACCAATGGAAGAGAATGGAAGCCCAAGGAATAAAACTAATGATATTCAACTAATTTTTGGCAATGAGTCAAAACATACAGGGGAAAAAGACAACTTCTTTAATGATTGATTATCAACATGTAGAAGGTCATAATCAAACTCCTACCTCTTGCCTTGTAAAAAAAATCAACTCCAAATGGATCAAAAATTCCAAAGGAGGATGTGAAAGCTTAAACTAATTACAAGAAAGCATAGACAACACATTGGAAGAGACTATATCAAATTAAAATGTTTTTGCATAGCAAAAGAAATAATTACCAGAACCAAGAAATAAACACTGGTTGAGAAAGAATCTTGATCTTTTAACAGATGAAGGATTAATATGCAGAATTTACTTAGGATTCAAAAATAAACAGCTAAAGATAAAAAAATCCAGTTAATAATTATCAAGTGAATTAAACTGACAATTCTCAGAAGAAATACAAATGGCTAACAAACACCTTAAGAAATGTTCAATATACTTAGCCATAAATGAAATGCAGATCAAGACTACAATAATATTCTATATCACCTGAAGAAAACAAGCAAGATTGATGGCAAGTACACAAAGAAAGAATCCATCTTTAAATATTTAGTTTAAATTGGAGCTTTATATTCTTTTTTAATATTTAATTTTATTGTAAAGGTGATATACAGAGGAAGTTACTGTTACATATGTAAGGTAATGAGGATTTTTCTTGTCGAACATTGTTACTCTCTCCATTGCTTTTCTCCCACTTTTGCTCCCTCATTCTTCCCAAGTTGTAAAGTTCATTTCCAACAGTGTCTTTTGAGTATCGCTGTTGCATTGTTTCAATCTTTTTCTTTTGTCTCACCTTTTTGTTGTTCCCCTTTCCCAAATCAAAAACATATATACAAGACACAGGGTACCAAAATCAAAAACAGTGACAACAGGGAACAAACCAAAGGGGAAAAAACGAAAGAAAAAAAGAAATAACTTCACATAGTGCATTAAACACAACAACAAAGAAAAATCTCTTGTTTCTATTTCTTGGAGCTCATTTTGACAAGCATCATTTTATATGATTTTATGCACATAGCTATTGAGCCTTTGAGATCTTTCACTAGGATTATCCTAGACATATATTAATTATTAGAAATTAGGAAAAGCATGGAACATATGTTTCACTTAATATGATTTTTTTCCAGGGCAATGTCATTCTTTCTGTTGGAAGCCTAGAGTTCCATTGTGTTTGTATACCACATTTTCTTGATCCATTCATCTATTGAGGGACATCTGGATTGGTTCCATGTCTTAGCTATGACAAAAAGGAACATAGTTGTGCTAGTGGCTTTAGTGTGGCCTTGTTTGTGCTTGTTTGGGTAAATGCCCAGGAGTGGGATTGCTGGATCATAGGGTGGTTCTGTCTAGTCTTTTGAGGAACTGGAGCTTTATTTTCTAAGAAAACTTTCCTGTTTTTAATTTTATAATCTTTTTCTTTCACATTCTTTTATCATCAATAAAATAATATGTACGAAGTTGTCCCATTTTGACATGTCTATATATGTATACATTATAATTTAGTCAAACTCACCCCTTCTATTACTCTTGCTCATTCTTCCTTCTCCTTCTCCAGACCAATCTTGATAAACTTCATTATTCCATTTTCACAGTCTCCATAAAGTATTTCAATCCATTCTTCTACAATATAATGAGACTGATTCTACAATATATGATTATAAAACTTTTAAATTAAAAAAAAACTTTTAAATTCATTTTAATATTACTTGTTTCTTGATGTTCTCTGATTATTACCATGCTTGAATTCTCATTTCTTTCCTTATTAGGATTTTATGTTTGGAATAGAGAGGCATATTTGACTTCTTCCAAGCTTTCTCAGAGCAATGGTACTTTCCATTATTAACCCCGAAGTCCTGAGATCTCTTTGTATTTATGCTTCTAGGATTGAACTGTGTATCATACAGAGAAACAAAACTTCCTAGCTAAGCAGAACACTCAACTAACCAAAGTAAGTCGTTTCTGCTTGCCTTTATTAGATTGGCATCATTTCTGTGATCTAGTGTTCATTGCTAGCTGGCTTTAAAATTTACAATAGATTAACTGGTGCTTTTTAATATATATTTACTTTATATAAAACCTTTTCATAAAAGCAAGCAGTAAAGTTACCATAGAAGAGCAGTGTTCACTTTTTGAAAGCTGTTTGTATTTGCTGAAAGAGCCACCTCCTGGCTGGATTTTGCACTGGAGCCAATAGAATCATTCATCAAAAGTTTGGCAAGATCAACTAGGATTTCTAGGATAGCTTCAATCAGAGAGTACAAAGCATAAAATTAAAAATTAATGCTAAAATATTTATTTATAATGGCATTTGATGCAAAATGAAACTCGGGCCTCCTTCCTATGCCTCAGCCCTACTTGTGACAAACTGATCCTTGTATCTTGGCTATGATTCTATCCTCTGTCCTTAAAATGCTACAAAAGTGTTCAGAAATTCCATGTTATAATATATATGAGAAAGCCTAACACAGGTAGAATTTTTAATTGGATCAGTTATGATTATTAATAACCAAATGCTTGTATGTTTGACATTCATATGGTAGAGTCTGAGTCTTAGGAGACCTATTTGGCAGTCATCACTTCTTCCCTCAATAATGAATCTTCTGTGTAGTCTACCCCAGCAGCAGGACAGCCTCCATGCCATGCACTTACGTCCTTCCTCCTCTGACTTTCAGAAAGCTTGCCTTCCAGTCATCCTAAATCAGTGACTGTTTCTTTTTCTTGGATGATTTAAATAATTTCCTTGATATTTTCTTTAGCACCTCTCTTCATTGCTTCAGGATTAAAAATACATTCTCAAAGTTCAATGATCAGAAATTTCCTGTAGCCTACTGTCCTACCTTCTATTCTACGATTTCTTCCTCATAGTAGGAAAATAAGAAATAAAAGCAAGAAACCAGGAAGGAACCATGTACTCATTTATGGAGGTATAAAATGGCCTTAAGAAAAGAATGCCTAAGGCATATGAGGTTAACATCTATGAAACATTAATTTTGAGCCACAGGTTGCCCTCATTCCCCACTCCCAATCATGCTCATATTTATTTTTGGAATATTGTTTGAACATTTGTTAGGAGTTAGATACTGTAGATACTGTTCTCAACAATGATGATATAGAAATAAACTAAAGAACCTTGCTCTTAAGGATGTATAGTCAAGTGATAGAAAATAACAGTTGAAAAATAAAAGTAATGAAATTGGAAACTATAGTAACTAGCTATAGAAAAAAAGTGTCCTGGTAAAAAAAAATAACCAAAAGGCTCATGGAATGGGTAATCAAGAAGATCCTCTCTGAATAAATGACATTTAGAATCTGAAGAATAATAAAGGTTTAGGCTTGTCATGAAAGGGAAGGTAGAAAATAAACATATCATAGAAGGGGACAAAGGCCCAAACTTTTAAGAATCTTGGCCACAGTGAAATAAGGAAAAAATGGAATGATAAGAGGTTGAAAATATTATTAGAGGGTAGAACAACGATTTGGTCAAAATGATAATGGCATGAAATATATTACCTGTTCATCCATTCACATTCATTCATACAAAATTATTGAAAACCTTCTAAGTACAAGGCACTAGAGACACAATCACAAATATAAAATTTCAATGATTTGTTATCTTGTTTGTACTGGGATTTCAACATAGTTCTCAAGCTTGTTAGATAGGTGACCAATTTTTTTGGCTTTGGTTATTTGTAACATTTTACTGTTTCTACTGGAACTGAATTAATTTCCTGAAAATATGTTATATTATTAAGAAACAACAGATAATTACTCAAAGACTGCATGAAATACAGGTCAAGTTGTAGCACACCAATTTCCTTTGTTACAGTTAAACAATGAGATCTATACATACAAAAGTATTTAAATGTATAAAACAAATCAGTAGATCTTGGAAAATACTTATCCTTTCGTTGTTGTTGTTGGTCATAGAGCTTGAACTCAGGGCTTGGGCTCTGTCCCTGGGCTTTTTTGTTTCAGGTCAGTGCTCTACCACTTTGAGTCACAGCTCCAGTGGAAATAAGAATCTCAGGGACTTTTCTGCCTGGGCTGGCTTTGAACTGTGATTCTCAGATCTAAGCCTCATGAGTAGCTAGGATTACAGGCATGAGCCAACAGCACCAGGCCAGAAAATACTTATTAAATGTTGACTTTCCAAGATGATTCAAACTCTAATGTAAATTTAGTCAAACTTCTAAGTTTTCAGGTGTTTTCTGATATACCTGAGAAGAGGAGAGTATGGAAACCATGCAATCAAAAGGTAACAATGCACTGGAAAAATGTACAAAAATGATGGTACTGTTAAACACTCACATGTACATACATGTGTATTTAATATGGACACACATTTGAAGATAAGAGAAAAAGAAAATATTATCCCTTTGTGTAGATTATAAACCTGCAGAACTTAATACTGGAGACTTTCAATATATACTCTAGGGGCTGGGAAGGTGGCTCAGTGGTAGAGTGCCTGCATTGCTTGCATGAGGCCCTGGGTTCGATTCTTCAGCACCACATAAGCAGAAGTGGCTCTGTGGCTTAAGTGGTAGAGTGCTAGCCTTGAGCTGAAGAGCTGAGGTTCAGTGCCCAGGCCCAGAGTTCAAGCCCCATGACCTGAAAAAAAATACTCCAGATCTAATAAGTTGTAAGAAATGATTAGAGAAAAGAAAAATATAAGATTAGCCATCCTCTGCTAATAAACTCAAATGTCTAAGTAAAATATATTTCTTTTGTTACACTAATTCATTTTTAGTTTTTCTTATTTTAAGTTTTCATTCTACAAAACTCTAAAATTTTGTTAATGTAGATAGGAGAGGAAGGAAGAAGGACAAAGGAAAAAGGAGAAGAAAGAGGAGACAGAAAAGAAAGAAGCCATAATATCCTCTACAACAAAAAAATCTTCTTATACATTTTCCATTTTGTTCTCTAGACTTTGTGAAGGCATGCAAAAACAGAAGACTGCTCATGTGCTTCTTAATTATAGAATTCTTTTCTCACTCAGCAATATACAATAATATCGATAAGTTAATATTAACAATCCAAATAGCATATATGTATATATGTCATACATAGTAAGAATTAAATCTTGAAAGGAACATATTATACAAATATAACTTTTTTCAGTACAAACCAGGATGTTTATGTCTAAACTAGGTAAATGACAGACTACAGAAGAACTTTGTAAAGAAGTTCTTTACAGTTTAACATTAAGTATACTCACAGAATTCTTTCTTCTGGAGTTTTTGCATTTCTGTTACACAGTGACATTGAAGGTATATTGGGAAACAAATACTAGGCTTAAGGATTTTAATGGACTAAAAGATACCGATAGTTTGATATTTACTTTCTCTTCTAGTCTGTACCTCACTAAACATACTAGCTCTATTAGGTTTTTCCATTTCTGTGGCTACTTTATTGGCTCAGTTAGTAGCTTACTAGCTCTTATTCATAACTGAAAGATTTCAACATGAAAAATTTGACTTTCAGTGCTGTCCTTAATGTTTCTTTTCATAAAGGTATTTTTTCAGGGCTTTAAAGGAAGCTTTTTAAAGTTAACATTCAGGAGAAATGTATAACAAACAAAGAATAAAGTCATTTGCTACCACAAGCAATTCAGTTGGACATGCTTTTCTAGGTCTTGTGTGTTCACATAATGATCCGCTGGGCTTGACCTCATAGATAGTTATAAGAGCTGTATATTAGTATATTATTCATTTGTGTGAAAAATATTTTGTATAAACTTAGCCAGCATGTTGTTTGCTTTCTATTTTAAACTACATATTTACATAGGGTCATTTCAAATATATTGTTATTATATCAACCACTAGTTAAATTTGTATATCTATCATTTCTTTTCACATCTCAACAACACACACAGCTTTTATGTAAAATGGTATTTTTCAATGTCAAGGTCAGATAAACAATAACCTATAATTTCTTCTACTAGTCTATGGTTTCACTGTTACAGATGCTTTGGTTTACATAAAATAGTAATGTAGAAATTAAAATAGTGGCATAAAATCATAATGAAAAAATGATTTTGACATCTAAAATTAGTATACTCAATGACCACATTTAATTTTATATCTACAATACTATTGCACATGATAAACACTATTCCCCCTCCTATAACTAATGTAAGTTAAGACAATAAAAGTAAAAGTAAAATAAGCCAGGTGCTAGTGACTCACACCTGTAATCCTAGCTATTCAGGAGGCTGAGATCTTAAGATCTTAGTTTGAAGCCAGCCCAAGCAGGAAAGTCCATGAGACTCCTATCTCCAATTAGCCACCAAAAATTCAGAAGTGGAACCTTGAGCACAAAAGCTCAGGGACAGCACCTAGAAACTTAGTTCAAGACCAAGAACTCACACACACAAAAATGTAAAGTAAAATAATTTGAAACTAAAATAAACTAAGGAGAAATAAAATAAACTTCAAAAGCAAAATAAAGACCACAGGACTTGAAAAGTAAAAATGAAATTCCTTCTGGGAGCCAGTAGCTCATGCCTGAAATCCTAGGTAAAATCTGGGGGCAGAGATCTGAGGATCCTCAGTTAGAAGCCAACCCAGGCAGGAAAGTTCATGAGAATTTTATCTTCAATAAACTACCCAAAATGCTGGAAGTGGCATTTGGCTCAAGTGGTAGTGTACTATTCTTGAGCAAAAGCAGCTCAGGGGCAGTGCCCAAGCCGAGAGTTCAAGCCACAAGATGAAAGAAAGAAAGAAAGAAAGAAAGAAAGAAAGAAAGAAAGAAAGAAAGAAAGAAAGAAAGAAAGAAAGAGGGACAAAGAGAAAGAAAGAAAGAGAGAGAGGGAGAAAGAGAAAGAAAGAAAGAGAAAGAGAGAGAAAGAGGGAGGGAGGGAGGACAGAAGGAAGGAAGGTAGGAAGGAAAGAAGGAAGGAAGGAAGGAGGGAAGGAAGGAAGGAAGGAAGGAAAAAAGAGAAAGAAAGAAAAGAAAGAGAAAGAAATTCCTATGTAATTTACCTAACATAAACTTAATTAGTGCATTCCTTATAGTCAGATCTATTTTTCAGTTTAATTAATATCTTTTTTGGGGGGGAGGGGCCCGGTCTTTGGGCCTGAACTCTGGGCCTGTGTGTTGTCCCTCAGCTCTTCAACTCAAGGCTACCGCTCTGCCACTTGAGCCACAGCGCCACTTCCAGCTTTTTTCTTTTTGCTTATGTGGTACAGAGAAATCGAACCCAGAGCCTCATGCATGCAAGGCAAGCACTCTACCACTGAGCCACCTTCCCAGCCCCTTTAATTAATATCTTAAAAACACTTTTATGGAAAGATTTCTACTAGTGCAAGAAAAAAAGCTCCATACAGATAAAGGTATAATTATGCACCCCAACTTTCTTTTTTGTTTTATTTTTTGCAATATTTTTATTTATTTTATTTTTCTACGCCCTGCCTTCCATTCCCCCCCTCCCTGCCAAAGTTGTAAAGTTCATTTTTTGACATAATGTCTTGTACATCTCATTGTTGCAATGGATCCACCTGTATCCCTATTCAAACAATTTGTTTTTGCCCTTCCCTTCCACAAATTATACCAACATCAAATACAGTGAAAACAGGGGTTATATATACCATAGGTGAGGGACATACAAAGTAACAAAGAAATATCTTGTAAATATCTTAGAAACAATAGCAAGAAAGAAAAACCATTTGAGTCCTTATCTTGGGGTTCATTTCACCTAACATCAACTTATCTGACCTTTTCTGCTTGTCTCAGACATATACTAGTAATTGCAAATAAGGTAAACCATGGGACCTATGTATCTTTGGGCCTGGCTTACTTCACTTAATATAATTTTTCCAAGTCTTTCTATTTCCTTACAAATGGGGCAATGCCATTCTTTCTGATTCTGTTAGTTTTATTTTGTACTAAGAAATACTAAGGATAAGATAGGGTTTGATGCAAAGAGACAGAGAATGGCACCTTAACTTTCAAATGTCAGTTCTGGTAATCAGATGCATTTTATTCAGGTGTCAGATAGATAGATAGATAGATAGAAAATTGATCATGCTATTTTGCCCAGGAACTTGCCAAGTTGAAATGTCTATTAACAGAAAACATTTGAGTTTCTTAAATTCTATTTCCTCAATCTTATTTAATTTGTTCAATTTTACTTTTAAATATATCTACATTGAGAAATTCAATTTTAAAAAAGAAAATGCAATGGTAGAATGAGCAAGTGGAGAGGAAGTTCATATTTTTTATTTTTATTTATAGAAATGCAAGTTTACTGTAGATTTTAAAGTTACTCTTACAAACTTGAACATTGTTTTTAAACAAAAATAGCAATTTCCTTTAATATCTAATTTCTACTCAGAGTACAAAAGCAGTAATACATGCTCCCTGATGAACATGAAAATTTCATGGGAAACTTGCCAGGTATAAAAAGCAGTTTCCCAAGTCTAGTTCTTTCCAAATACACACTTTTTTTTCAAAGTTTTAAATCAGAAAGGAAGAGAGAATACCACTCCTTTCCCACATTCCTCCTTGATCCTCCCCAAATGGTGGAAATATAAATCTTGTCCTTTTCCAAGACATTTTATATTACAAGGTCACATTTATTAGTGGAGTCATTTTTCTTATGTTTTTTCCTTCCATGTGGCTGAAATAAAAGGGCCAGGGGGATTCTTAATTTTCTTCTAAAATGACTACTCAAAATCTTTTTCTACAATCTCTATTATCCCATGTGTCCCACTGTAAGATTCATAAAATCCCAAGACTGATATTTCCTAACTAGATTCCTAATAAAATAATGAGAATTTATATTTAATGCCATGGAGCTGATGCTTTGAGGAATTTGAGCTAAATCTAGAATGTAAGTTGTTTTCTTTTTCTTACATGTTGTTTATAGAAACTCTATTTTTCTACTGGTCCTTGAGCTTGAACTCAGGCCCTGGGTTCTATCCTTGAGCTTACTTTTGCTCATTGCAAGTGCTCTACCACTTGAGCCACAGCTCTACTTCTGGATTTTTGATAGTTAACTGGAGATCCAAATCTCACAGATTTTCCTACCTAGTCTGGAGTTCAACTTCTATCCTCAGATCTCAGCCTCATACCTCATAAATGTATGAGTCACAAAAGGCTGGTGTACTTATTATTTTGTAGCAAATGAAAGTCATTCTAGTCTTACTCTTGTAGTGGGTATTTGAAAATACAATTTTTTATATCAAATTCAAATAAAAAATAGAATCTTTTTATAGACTTTATATGATGAAGATGTATCATCTTTCTGCTTTTATGTCATGTGTCTTTTGAGACTTATTTTTGACATTGACATGAAGTTTCATAATCATATTCATATTTAAACATTACCTTTTTATGGTTACAAATTTTTAGGGTTTTACAACTTTTCTATTTAGTCATTGTTTGAATTCTTTATTCTGCTTCAAGTTTTACTTGATTTAAGTTATCTTCCTGTAGTGATGAAGTTGTAGATGATTTGATACTTCCTTTCGTTTTCCCTCATAGTAAATAACAATCTTTCTCATATAGAAAACATAGACTATAATTTCTTTTCCCTAAAATCTTTTTTTTTTGGGGGGGTCCAGTTGTGAGCCTGAACTCTGGGTCTGGGCGCTGTCCCTCAGCTCTTCAGCTCAAGGCTAGCGCTCTACCACTTGAGCCACAGCGCCACTTCTGGCTTTTTTCTTTTTGCTTATGTGCTGCTGAGGAATCAAACCCAGGGCCTCATGCATGCAAGGCAAGCGCTCTACCACTGAGCCACCTTCCCAGCCCTCCCTAAAATCTTTTATAACTTGCTCTATTATCTTTCCAGAAGTGGGATTACTAGGTTAAAGAATATAAACATTAGCCGGGCACCAGTGGCTCATGCCTGTAATCCTAGCTACTCAGGAGGCTGAGATCTGAGGATCATGGTTCAAAGCCAGCCCAGGCAGGAAAGTCAATGAAGCTCTTATGTCCAATAAACCATCAGAAAACTGGGAGTGGCTTGGTAGCTCAAGTGGTAGAGCACTAGCCTTGAGCTGAATTGCTGAGGGATAGCACTGAGGCCCAGAATTCAAGCCCCATGATCAACAACAACCATAACATTATATATATATATATATATATATATATATATATATATATATATATATATATATATATATATATATATATAAACATTTATAAAACTTTTACAACCTCTTGGAAAGATTATTTGTATTTGCAATTTGCATTTATACCAATACTATATTAATACATGAGTTTTACCACTTTCTTGCTAATGTTAGCTAAGGTTGTAGTTTTGATCATATTTTTCAGATTTTTTTAATGCCTGTTATATACTATTAAAGCTTTTCATTAACTTTAATTTTTGCATTTCCTCAGAAATTGTTTATTTCATCAATATTTTTGTTTTGTTAGCATAGTTCTATGTACATGATTTCAAATTAATTTTTTGTGATTCTATTTCTTTTTTTGTGTCTGTGCAAATTTGTTCTTTTATTCTCTTACTTTCTTTTATTTTTATTGCCATTTGATTTCTCAAATAGTTGTAGACTTTATTGAGTGTTTTAACTAATAAGCTCTTGAAATTACCACCTGATTACTTATTATAAATCTTCTTAATCTTTGTTTTGCTTTTTTAAAATTATTTCCACCTTTGTATATTACTTGGCATGCCTTTGTATTTTGTAATAATCCTTTGAGTTTGTTTACTTTATGTTAATGTGACTTTGCTTTTTTCCTCTTGTCTTGAGAACACAGTGGTGTTCTTATTGTTTATGATTACAGTTTTAACTTTTGTTTTGATGTAATAATAACACAAAATTGTGTGTGTGTGTGTGTGTGTGTGAACACTCACATGTGTGTGTGCACAGTCCTGGGCCTTGAACTCAGGGCCTAGATGTTGTCCCTGAGCTTTTTTGCTTGAGGCTAATGCTCTAACACTTGATCAAAGCTCAACTTGTGACTTTTTTGGTGCTTAATTGGAGACAAGAGTTTCACAAACTTTCCTGCCCAGGCTGGCTTTGTACCGTGATCCTCAGGTATCAGCTTCTTGAGTACTTTGGATTATAGGAGTGAGCTACCAGTGTTGGGCTTAACACAAGATTATTAAGTGACTTTAGTTTCTAGTTTTTAATACAAGTTTATTATAGACTACAAAATATCTTTAAGCATTTTCTTTGGGATCTTATGATAATAAGTGCTAGTGAATGTTTTACTTATGCTTGAAAAAGTTATATCTTATCATTTATTATGGGTACACATAAAAGAGAATAAGATAAACATTGAATTCATGTGTTTATATGAATAATTCATGAACTATGAAAATAAGTAGAGTACATAACTTAATCCCCAAGTTTCAATAATTAACAAAAATATTTCTTTCATTTAACCTACTTCATTTGCAAAACTAAAAAAATTAAAAAACACACACAAAGTTATATTTCCTCATTAAACAATAACATGGAAGGTACAGTTTCTATTGAGCAGGCACAAGTTCAAATAAAATAATTACCTCGCCTTAATTTTTCCTTTAGCACATATTACAGCTAATTCCTGGTTTTGTTTAAGCCCATAGGATGAATTAGGATATGGGACTACGATTGCCATTTTTAATAAACTGCTTTGTTAAATGGCAACTCCTTTGTACAATTACTTAAAGATAACTAAAATATTTTCAATATATTTTTATTGTAAAGGTACTGTACAAAGTGGTTACAGTTACATGAGTAAGGTAATGAGTACATTTCCTATTAACATTGTTACCCCCTCCTTTGTTTTTTCCCAGATCATTCCTTTCCTCCCCTCATCCCAACCTCCTCCTTCCCCGCCCAAGCTGTGAAGTACGTTTTCAACATAGTGTCTTGTGTATCTCATTGTTACAATGGGTCAACCTGTATTCTTATTTCACCATTTTGTTATCCTTCCCCTCCCCAAATTAGAAAAATGTAGGGCACTGGAATCAAAATATTTATGTTTCCATCTTTAACGTCTCTGTTTCAAAAATACATTAACAGCTAGATGCTGGTGGTTCACACCTACAATCCTAGCTGCTTAGGAGGCTGAGATCTGAGGATCGAGGTTCGAAGCCAGCTGGGGCAGGAAAGTCCATGAGACACTTATCTCCAATAAACCACCAGAAAGCCAGAAGTGGCACTGTGGCTCAAGTGGTAGAGCGCTAACCTTGAGCTGAAAAGCTGAGGGCAGCGGTCAGGCCCAGAGTTCAAACCCCATGATGGACCAAAAAAATACCCTAACATTTATATTCTATTTTGTGACCATACTGCCCCATTCTATTTACACTTCAGTATTTATTGTCATTTACCACCTATTATCAGGTATCAAACTCCAATTCTTCAGGATTTTATAAATCCTTACTCCATCAGATTCAGTTTTTGAGTAAAGTTTTGTTATTGTTTGTTCATTTTAAAGTCTGTAAGACAAGTTGTAATGTCTCAAAACAAGGGAGCAGAGCAGACTGAATATGTGCCCTCACCATCTAAGGGATTCCAAAAAGGCTCCAGGAAAGCACTCATTTATCTTTCTCCTAACTTGAAAGTCAGATGGGATATAAGCAGACTGTGTATGTAAAAGTTGTAAAGCAACTACAGACTCACAGCTACTTAGAGTCAAAGATTATGAATGAAGTCAATAAAAAACCCTGGGGATAAAATATTGAGGAAATTAGGACTCTCTCAAGTAACCATGTACACAACAGCTTAGTGAAATATGCATATGCCCAGGACACGCATTCTCATTCACACAAGACCTTAGAACATGTTATACTTTCTAATTGGGTTGATTGCTGGGCTCAGAGAAAATCTAGATACATTTTAAGAGTATCAAAGAACAGAGAATATCCTCAGATACAGAGAGCTCCTGGCAATCCAGGAAACCTCTGTCAAAACGTTAGTTGAAAATAAGCTAAAAGAACAGAGACTTTGGTAATAACACATGGGAGGAAATAGTCTTTCCAAAAATATTTTTGTAGTCTCAACAAATGGTCCATAACATCCTTTAACGATAAAAAAATCAAATCTTGAGAAGGGAAAGAATTTTATTTCAATATGTACCATATTATAATTATTAAAACTCAATTTTCAAAAAAATCATGATGCATACAAAACTAGGAAAACATAGCACAAGATAATACTGTAAGTTGACAAGCATTAACCCTAAGGAAGTAAAGTCACAGAACTTAGAAAAAAAACTTTAAAACAGTGGTCTTAGGTTGTGCTCAGTGGAACACATTATAATTTCAGTTATTGTGAAGCTGAGATTTAAGCGATTGTAGTTTGATGCCAGCCTGGACAAACACTATGAGACCCTATCTGAAAAATAGCCTACTGAAAAAATGAACAGAGAATCTATGCTCAAGTGATAGATCATTGCTTAACAATCACAACGCTTTTAGTTCAAATCCCAATACTACTCAAAACAAAGCAAAAACATCTATCTTAAGTACACTTAACAAAGCTAACAGAACATTAAAGTAAAAAAAAACACTAAAGGAATTCAATGTGTAAGGAAAATGAGGACACTAGCCAACAAAAGACAAAAGCTATAAAAAAGATTGCATAAAAGTTCTAGAGCAGACTAAAAGTAACTAAGAAAATTTCATTGGGGATCTGAGCAGCATTAAAACCCCAAAACACAATATCCACCTGAAGGACCTCTTCTGCATGGGGAATCCCTGTGCTGATTTCATGGCTACTCACAGTTCGTGGTGGCCACCCTACAGCAGCTAAAGTGGTTGGATGGTCGAGAAATAGAGTATTCAGAAAGGATTCTGGCATTTCAGGACTATCCAGCAATTGAACAGCAAATCAGAGAGCAGAACCAAGCTTACTCCTTCAAAAGAGCCAATCTGTTTTCACCGTATTTGATGTAGGTATAATTTGTAGAGGGGAAGGTGGACCCATTGCAACAATGAGATGTACAAGAGGTTATGTGGAAAAACGAACTTTACCACTTTGGCGTGGTGGGGGTCAGGGGGATGGGGTGGAGGGAGATGGGAAGGGATGGGAAGGGGAAACAAAGGAGGAAGCAACAATGCTTGATAAGAAATGTACTCATTACCTTGCTCATGTAATTTTAACCCATCTGTATGGTATTTTCACAATAAAAAATACTTTAAAAAAAGAAAGAGGAGGAATAGAAGAAAGTTGAAGAAGATCCTGAAAAGGAAAACGACAGAGATGCAGCCCTGGTTTTGATGAGCATTGGCACACAGACATCCCTCCTGCTCTCCCATCTTCTACTGAGAGCCAAGGCTATGTGCAGGCACCAGAAATGGAAGAAGGGCAACAAAACACTAAGAAATCAGATGAAAGTAAAGAAGACCTAGCATTCTGGAATAAACCACCTGTGTTTACACCTGAATCTAGATTGGAAACTCTTAGACATGTAGAAAAACAATGGAAAGCCCAAGAGAAATTAAGTGACAAAAGGAAGGCAGTGAAACTGCCCCAGATTTTGGTCACTGAGGATGGGAAGGCCTTGAATGTCAATGCACCCAAGCTTGACCTTTCTTTGAAAGATGATGAAAAACATAACCAAATCATTCTGGACCTGCCCATCTATAGGTATATGGATGCCTCTTTAATCGAGGTTGATGTGCAGTCAACTTATGTCCAAATAGTGGTCAGAGGGAAGCCATTTCAGCTCATCCTTCCAGTAGAAGTCAAGCCAGACAATATCCCTGCTAAAAAGTCTCAGACTATGGGACATCTGGTGATCTGCATGCCCAAAGTGAAAGAAGTGATCACAGATGGTAGACGAGCATACAAATACGTGAAAACCCCACTGAAAGAAGCTGAGAACAAACTTAAGCAAGCAAACTGAGAAACTAGAAGTTGATCCAAGCAAGCATTCATGCCCTGATATAACTACCATAGTTCAATAAAATCAGCATGCATCCAGAAGGTTGAGATATGAACCCAAAATTACACCTGATGGGGAACATCCAGACTTTGAAGATAACCCTGAAGTGCCTCCACTGATTTGAAATCACATGCTACATTGCTATGGTTGTGACCCATTAAGCCCCACATTTATCAATGTGAAGAATAAACATATAATATTTATGGAACAAACACAGGATTATCTATTATTATTAATACTTTATTGTACAAAGTCTTACTTTGTATAGTAATTATCTTGAGTTTGAAATTAAAGTGTACACCTTAAAAAATAAAAAAATCACTAAACAAAATAAACAGAAGATTGAGAAGGCAAACAAGGTAATCATTGACTTAAAAGGTAATTAAAATGATCATGCCTAAGTAGTAAAAGGAAAATTAAAAAAAATGTGATCAAGAACTAAGAAAATTCTGAAACACTACAAGGAACTCCCAAATACACAAAACTTTATCTCCAAAATCACCAGAAAAAAATAGAGCTAGAGCCGTGACTCACAAGCACAGAACAAGCACAGAAATCAAGACACTGAGTTCAAACCCCGGGATCAGCCAAAAAAGTATATAGTTAGAAAGTACAAAATGTTAGTAGAATGCCTAGCTAGGGAAATAAGACAAGATGCAAACATAAATGGGATCCAAATTGGAAAAGATGAAGTAAAACTCTCCCTCTTTGCAGATGATATGCTCTTGTAGGTATAAAATACCTAGGAGTTAACTAAAGAAGTGAAGGAACTCTATGACTAAAACTTTAAAAATGTGAAAAAGGAAATTAAAGCAGAACTAAGGAAGTGGAAAAACCTCCCATGCTCCTGGATTGGGAGGATTAACATCATGAAAATGGCAATACTGCCAAAGGCTATCTACAAATTCAATGTGATACCTATCAATATCCCAATCTCATTCTTCAATGAAATAGAAGAAGCAATCCAAAAATTCATATGGAACAATAAAAGACCCCAAGTAGCAAAAACGATCCTTAGCAGAAACAACAGTGCTGGAGGAATATAAATAACAGATTTCAAACTCTACTACAAAGTCCTAGTAATAAAAACAGCTTGGTACTGTCACAAGAACAGACATGAGGATCAATGGAATAGAACTGAAGACCCAGAAATGAGCCCACAGACCTATAGCCACCTAATTTTTGACAAAGGAACTAAAGAAATAGAATGGAAGAAAGACAGCCTTTTCAGCAAATGGTGCTGGCAAAATTGGTTAAACGCCTGTAGAAAAATAAAGCTACATCCGTATTTATCACCTTGAACCAGAATCAACTCCAAATGGACCAAAGACCTTGAAACAAAAGCAGACACCATGAAAACATTAAAGAAAGGAATAGGAGAAACTATAGGGCTCCTTGGCACAGGCCAAAATTTTCTTAGTAGAAACCCAGAAACACAACAAATCAGAAAAGGTTGGACAAATGGGATTGCATAAAACTTCAGGGCTTCTGCATGGCAAAGGGCATAGCTATCAAGATCAATAGAAAGCCCATGAACTGGGAGAAGATCTTCACTAGCCATAAAATGGACAAGGGTCTTATATCTAAAATGTACTCAGAAATCAAAAAATTAAATCCCAACAACAAATCCTCAAAGAAACAACTGCCCAATAAATAAGTGGGCTAAAGACTAAATGAGAGACTTCTCTGAAGAGGAAATAAGAATGGCCATTAGACATGTGAAGAAATTCTTATTGTCTCTAGCTATAAAAGAAATGAAAATCAAGACAACATTGACAGATGCCCCTCAGTAGATGAATGGATCAAGAAAATGTGATATCTATCTGTGTGTCTATCTATCTATCTATCTATCTATCTATCTATCTATCTATCTATCTATCGGAATTCTATGCCTCCATCAGAAAGAATGACATTGCCCCAATTGTTAGGAAATTGAAAGACTTAGAAAAAATTATACTAAGTGAAGTAAGCCAGGCCCAAAGAAACATAGGTCCCATGGTTTCCCTTATTTGCAACAACTAGTATAAGTCTAGTGCAAGGAGAAAGGGTCAAAAGCTATGTACATATGACCATATAAGATGATGTTAAGTGAAAGGAAACCCAAGATAGGGACACAAATGCTTTTTTTCCTTCTTGCTATTGTTTTTAACATACTTATATTGCACTATGTGATTCTTTTGTTTCTTTTGTATGTTCTTCTCCCAAAGTATAACTCCTGTTTTCAGTGTATCTGATTCTGGTGTCCTGAATCTTGTATATACATTTTTATAATTTGGGGAGGGGAAGGGATATAACAAAATACTGAAATAAAGATACAGGTTGACCCATTGTAACAGTGAGATGTATGACACTATGTTGAAAATGAACTTTACAATTTCAGGGAGGGGAGGGAGGAATTGGGGATGTTGGGAAGGAAGGGATAGTAGAGGAAAAACAAAGGAGGAGGTAACAATGCTTGATAGGTAATGTATTCATTTCCCTACTCATATAACTGTAACCCCTCAGTACAGTATTTTTACAATAAAAATATATATGGATAAGAAAAAAGCATAAAATATTATTAAGACAACCACAAAACTAATAATAATAATATCTCTATCAGGGATTATTCTAATATAAGTGGATCACAGTCTCCATTAAGTAGGGGTAAGGAGATAAAATAAATACATTTTAAAAGCATGATGATGAAGATCCATGACAGAGAAAATATTATCAAGATAGACTAGAAGTTTGTTTCAGAGACCTACAGCAACTGTATAATAAGAAAAAAACAAGCTGAGCGCCGGTGGCTCACGCCTGTAATCCTAGCTACTCAGGAGGCTGAGATCTGAGGATCACAGTTCAAAGCCAGCCATGGAAGGAAAGTCCGTGAGACTTATCTCCAATAAAACCACTAGAAAACCGGAAGTGGCGCTATGGCTCAAGCGGAAGAGCACTCGCCTTGAGCTGAAGATCACAAGGACAGCGCCCAGGCCCAGCTCAGAGTTCAAGCCCCACGACAGCAAAAAAAAAAAAAAAAAGAAAGAAAGAAAAAGAAAAAAAACAAGAAAAAACAAACTACCATGGCATGTTTCAACCTAGATATACAGACAAGAGAAAAGGAGTCTTTCCTTTGTAGGATATAAGAATGCGTGGCAGTTTGGGCACTGGTGGCTCATGTCTATAATCCTAGCTATTCAAGAGGCTGAGAGTTGAGCAATGCAATTGGAAGCCAGACCAGACAGAAAAGTCTATGAGACTCCTTTTGCCAATTAACTAACAAAAAAGCCTGTAAGTACAGCTGTGAGTGGCTTGGCAGAGCACTAGCTTTGAGCAGAAAAGCTCAGAGAGAGCATCCAGGCACTGAGTTCAAACTCCAATATTGGCACACAAAATAAAAAAGTGAAAAGCAGCCACAGCAAGCCTTAACAATGTAGATTCTGGCAGTCCTTGCTTCTGGACAGTTTCATAAAAATAAGACTTATAACCCCTAAGAATTGTAACCCACTTAGATAGATAACCTAAAATTTCCATAGCTTTGCTTTGGAAAAAAATCTCACATTGTCTCTTCAGTTTATCTCTTTAGTGAACACCTAAAGTATGGAAGCCTGGAACATTCTTGAGAAGTGAGTTATTGTCTGAGATCTCCCATTCAGAAATCTCTACATGCCCACCTCTTTGGGACTTCATAGACATTCTGTTGTACCTGCTTGGAAGTAAAAGCTTTATGAACCTAATTTAAACCAATGTGATGACTGTGACCTATAAATGTCCTGACTGTAGGGAATGGATATCATAATCCAGAAAAAATAAAAGATAAAGGCAATTGCCTTCTCAGACAGAGCTCAGCAGCCTATGATGCATTTACCACATTGCAAAGAATGAAGGTAGCCATCCACATGTTTCTCCATCTGCACTGTGTTCAGGCACTTGCTATTAATACATTGCATGCACTGAGGAGACCTTGAACACTTTTGGGGTTCCTGATTGATGTACCACTATGGGCACAGAGAGAAACTAAATGCAACTTCATCAGGATCCATGTGAATTACTGCTCCTGGACAGGCAGTACCAACAAAGCATCAAAGAGGTACAAAATGGCTGCTGAGGCCTCCCCTCCCCTCCCCTCCCCTGCTCTGCAGCTTCTATGGTTTCCACCAGCCTTTCCTCCTGAGTGACATCCAGATTCTGACAGGATAAGGATAGAACCTTGTGGTTCTCCATGCTTCCCTTCCTGTACAGGGTCACTGTAGGAACCATAAGAGAATCTGTGGCTTTACTAGTTTCCCCACACTTAAGTGCATGCTACAGCTAAAAGAGATCTAGGGGTAGGAGAGAAGATAAAGCCCTGGCTCCACTTTGCACTCTTAGATGCACCTGGCAAGAATGCCAAGAAAAACATTACCTGGTGCCAGCTACAGTCCTTCCCTTTGTCATACATTGATATTTACAGAAATGATAAACGTAGTTCCTGCTGTTACCCCATCTATGTAGTTTCTGTTGTTGCCCCACACCTATCCCTTGTCTTACCGTGTGAGGGGTGCTTTCTTGTCACCACTGCCTCTCCCCACATAGTATCCAGGCCCCATCACTGATTGGGGTGAGCACAAATGGTTCAGGCTCTTACCACTGTAAGGTACTTATCCTAAAGACCCTTGCTGGTAGCAGAACTAGCACCAATAGCACCTAGGCAAAAATCATACTGCAATATAGGGGCTATACCATGAGTGCCCCATGCCATTGTTGTCTGCAACACAACTGGGGCTCAAGGGATAGAGGACTAGCCTTGAGCGAAAAACTAAGGGAAAGTATCCAGGCCCTAAATTCAAGCCCAATACCAGTATTGGTATTTTTATTGGTATGTTGTTGTGTATTCATTGTACAAAAATGAATTTCACTGACATTCTCACACATGCCAATAAGATATTTTGGCAGCCAGGTGCCAAAGGCTCAAACCTGTAATCCTAGCTACTCTGGGAGCTGTGATGTTAGGATTGCAGTCCAAAGCCAGCCCAGGCAGAAAAGTCTGTAAGACTCTTATGGCCAATAACCTAGTAAAGTAGCTGGAGGTGGATCTTTGGCTCAAATGCTAGAGGGTTAGCCTTGAGTAAAAAATGCTCAAGGGCAGCACTTATGCCCTAAGTTCAAGCCCTAGGATGGCACCAAAAAGAAAAAAAGAAAGAAAGATCTCCTTCCTTACCACTTTCTTGAGAACATCATACCTATCAATGTCCCCATCTCTCTTCTGTCTTCAATCTGTGCCTCTCAGGTGGTCCCCTGTCATTAATGTTTAAACATATACACATTTTTCTTCATACTCTTCCATTAGAATAGCTATGGTTTGAATGTTCTCCAGTCATCAAAGTGGTAGTATTAAAACAGGAAGTTTTTAAGCAGTTACTAGATCACTAAGGTAGAGCCTCTAGGGAAAAGTATTCACCGCCTTAAAAGGACTTGGGAGGATGGTTTTGCTCCTCCATGTGAAGATATGGCATTCATGCTCTTCGGAAAACATGGCAATAAGGAGCCATCTTGGAAGTGAAGACTGGTCCCCAACTAGACACCAAACCTGCTAGTGCCTTGGTCTTGGACATATCATATTCCAAAACTGGAAGAAATATACTTATGTTCTTGAATGTTACCGTCTGTGGTATTATTTGCTTTTCCTCTTTTTTTTTGTCAGTCATGGAGCCTGAACTCTGGGCCTGGGCACTGTCTTCAGCCCTTCAGCTCAAGGTTAGCACTCTATGATTTGAGCTACAGTGCCACTTCTGTCTTTTTCTGCCTATGTGGTGCTGAGGAATCAAACCCAGGGCCTCAGGCATGCAAGGCAAGCACTCTACCACTGAGCCACCTTCCCAGCCCCTGTGGTATTCTTTTCTGAGAGTACAAATGGACTGGGTTATACTCTAATATAGCCCTGTAATATATAGACCTCTTGCTTCTGATGAAAAAAGTTTATATGATCTTCTGAAGTCAAAATAGAGTGGTTATTGACTGTAAGTGTCATCAGAAATATGGGTGCATACATAAGAGTACATTCTAAGGATCAGAACAAAAAAGACATAATAAAATATTTGATCAGGCCAAATGTCTTTTGAGATTCTTTGGTAATGGCCAATTTACCATGGCATCTTTAGGCATGAAATAGTCTACTAAGATGATGTTTAATGCAGTTAAGTAGAAAACTTGGAAGTCTAACAGAAACTTGACTTGACCACAGTGGAATTTTTTGTTTCATACTAAGTGCTTATGCCCAAGGATATTCAAAGAATTGGATACATTTCCTTGAAAAACTCTGGACACTTTGTCTGAATTAACATGAAATGGAGAGAGAGTTGTATACTTTTATTATTCATCCAATCTAGGTCCAAAAGGATCCAAATATGTTTGCCAGGATGGCTGAATGCAAAAGAAAAATCTCAAGATATATGGAAGTGTCATGAGAAATATTATTGTAATTTTCCTCCCTCTCTGTCAGATCAGGGAGCCAAGAAGGAAGTAAATGCAGAAGTAGCATAACTATCATAAAATATCTCAGCAACTCAAAACTGCTATTTCCTCCTATATTGGCATTAAATTTTATTTAGTTGTGGGAAAAAGTCAAATGTGTTTTGGAAATGGCTGGATTATTGAAAACTAAATCAGGGCATGAGGCTAATTCCAGTTTCAATTCTGGATATCATCCTTCATTGAAGCAAATAAACACAGCTCCTGTTAGTGAATATGGTGCCATTTGAGTAGCAAATTCCTCCCATTTCCGTCACTGATGTCATCAACAGTTTTCTAGCCAGGCACCTGTGGCTCGTGCCTGTAATCCTTGCTACTCAGGAGGTTAAGATCTGGAGACTACAGGTTTTTTTGGGGGGGGTCGGTCGTGGGGCCTGAACTCTGGGCCTGGGCACTGTCCCTCAGCTCTTCAGCTCTTCAACTCAAGGCTAGTGCTCTACCACTTGAGCCACAGCCCCACTTCCGGCTTTTTTCTTTTTTTGCTTATGTGGTGCTGAGGAATCGAACCCAGGGCCTCAGGCATGCAAGGCAAGCGCTCTATCACTGAGCCACCTTCCCAGCCCCTGGAGACTACAGTTTGAAGCCAGCCATACCCAGAAGTAAAATATTGTTATTATTGATATTTATTATTATTATCATTATGAAATCTAACAATAAAATGAAGACATTTTAACTTCCTGTTCCTACAATCTTTGGGTAAGTTTGGAAGTCTACTGTTCAAGATAAATCACTTCTACCCAGGAAACAGAGTCCTAGTTCCACTAAACCAGAAATTCAGCCTTATCCTTAGGCAATTAGGGCTTCTCACAAACTAAAAGGCAAAGAATGAGTGTGCTGGCTGGGATTACTTATTCTGATTATCAAGGAAACTTGGGTTGTCCCTAAAATTTAACACTGCTACTGAAACCCACAGTATTCACTGATGTGGCTCTTTTACTATCTTTCTAAATAGCCATAATTAACGAAAATATTATCAAATATAGGCCTACTTAAACTGAGGTCTTGAAGTTGTAGAGGTTTGGATTATTAAAGTAGGACGAAAGAGTATTCAAGATGTTGCATAGGGGGGCTGGAAATGTGGCTTAGTGGTAGAATGTTTGCATAGCATGCACAAAGCCCTGGGTTTGATTCCTCAAACCACATAGACAGAAAAAGGTAGCTCAAGTGGTAGAGTGCTAGCCTTGAGCAAAAGAAGCTCAAGGACTGTGCCCAGGACCTGAGTTTAAACCCCAGGAAGAAATTTAAAAAAAAGAATGATGTTGCATAGGGAAAAGAAAGATAAGAAACTGGTTGTGAACTGAGAAAATCATGCTTATCGCCATAGGACATATAAGAGCTAAAAGAAATCATAGAGTGATGCATATATGATTTACTTTGTTTCTGTTTCTCTTCTCTCACCCTATTGCCTTTTGTTTTGAATTGGTATACATTTGTAATATAAAGTTTACTTTGATATATGCACATATGTGCATAGTATGCTTTGTATATATTCACCCCTTCATGTTCCCATTTCTCTTTTTCCTTTCTTACCTCTTTAAAATTATTTTTATTATTTTGTGAGGCACAATATTTTAATTGAATATTCCATGCTCAGTTAGCTTCCTTTTTCACTAATGGCAGTTTACCATTTGAGTTATACCTCCAATCTGACTTTCTTGCTAGTTAATTGGAGACAGAGTTCCTCAGTTTTCCTGCCTGTATTGGCTTCAAACTGTGGTCCTCAGATGATGGCTTCCTGAGTATCTAGGATTACAGGCAGGAAGCACTAGCCTGGTTTCGCCTTCTTTTTAAAAACACGGTTTTGTGGTTTTCACTATGCTTTTAGGATGTATATTTCTCACTGGTTCCTTCTTCTATATTCATTTTACATTTATAATCCATTACCATTACTATCATTATCATCGGCAACATCAGTTTAGCTCTGTATTAACATCAGTTTCGATCTATAGTGCACAAATGAGTGAGATCATCCAATATTTGTTTTGGTTTTTAGAGCTTGGATTATCTCATTCAACTGGATGCTTTCTAGTTCCATACAAATGATATAATTTCACTTCTCTTTATGGCTTAGCAATATTCCATTATATATATATATATACATATAATGTGTATGTATATATATATATATATATATATATATATATATATATATCCCTGCATTGGTAATGGGGCACCTCAGCTGATTTTATAGCTCAGCTATTGTGAATAGAGCTGCAATAAACATAGATATTCAGGTATCTTTCTGGTATATTGATTTACTTTATTTTGAGTATATGCTCAAGAGTAGTATGGTGTAAGGTCAATTTCTAATTTTTTGAGGGACTTCCATACTGACATACATAATGGTTGGGCTAGTTTACATTCCCACCAACAGTATATGGATGCTCCTTTATGCCCACATCCTCACCAGTATCTGTATGTTTTAAAATATAATGGTCATTCTGACTGGAATGAGATGCAATATTACTGTGGTTTTGATTTGTATTTTCTTTCTTTGTATTTCTTCTAAAAACTGTCAACTCACTTCATTAGCCTATTTTTTATAAAGAGTGATGATGGTGGTTAATATTTTTGTTTCAGGTAAAAATATGGAATTGGTATTACTATGCAATTAGATTGTACACCATGGAGAGTTTTACGTTTCTGATGTTGCATATATGAACATTTTGCCTGGGTATGCAATAAGAATATGTTCTGAGGAGAAAAGAGTATTATAGATATTATTTGCCTGGTTCTGCAAAGCCAGTCTTCATTCATCCATTCTGCTTATATCCAGCAAACGACCTTTGTGGATGACATCAATGTAATTACTTTCCCTCTGACTTTTCAAATTTAGCTAATGAAAAATACCAGTAGGAAATTAAAAGACAATTTATTTATTTATTTTTGTCGGTTGTTGGGCTTGAACTCTGGGGCTTGGGCGCTGTCCCTGCACTCTTCAGCTCAAGGCGAGCACTCTACTGCTTGAGCCACAGCACCACTTCCGGTTTTCTAGTGGTTTTATTGGAGATAAGAGTCTCACAGACTTTCCTGCCTGGGCTGGCTTTGAATTGCTATCCTCAGATCTCAGCCTCCTGAGACGCTAAGATTACAGCCACCAGCGCCAGGCTTAAAGGACAAATTGACTGTGTTCTCTACCGGAAATTATTCTGTCATTTTCAAGGATAGAGATCATGAAGATTCACCACTGTTGCTCTTTTCATCGAGCTTCACAGAAACATGCCGCATTTTATTTCCTCTTCCTATATCTTACAATTTGTTCCTTTATAAATTTCCCATCATTATCCATTGTGGGGGTGCAATCTATTTGCTGCAAATCTACTGAGGAATACATTGAACATAACTTGTCCTTATTTATCCAGATTAAGTTCTGAGATCTACAGTTCACTTCATATTATTTTTCTCACAAGTTTGTTATTGAGAGTTATCAGGAACAAAATCTGACATTCCTCACACAACATAGCCAATCCATAATTACTTTCTATCAATTCTACATCCCAATACATCTTTACTTCTCTTTCTCTTTCCTAATCATTTCCATTTTTCTTAGTCCAATTTATTATTTTCTCTTCTTATTACTAGGATGGCCTCCCCACTGGTCTTTGTGTTCCCCTTTTGTGACTTTATAATTGATGTCTTTGTTATAGTCAAAGCAAATTTTAATGAATACAATTCTACTTCAATTTGTGACCTAACTTTAGACTCTTCAATGATTTCCAATTGCTTAAGTATAAAAACAAAATATTGGTGCTGGGAAGGTGGCTCAGTGGTAGAGCACTTGCCTTGCATGCCTGAGGCCCTGGGTTCGATTCCTCAGCACCACATAAGCAAAAAGAAAAAAGCCGGAAGTGGTGCTGTGGCTCAAGTGGTAGAGCACTAGCCTTAAGCAGAAGAACTGAGGGACAGAGCTCAGGCCCAGAGTTCAGGCCCCACTACCGGACCCCCCCAAAAAAAAAATAAAAATAAATAAAAATAAAAACAAAATATTTTCATATAGTCTAAAGGACCTTACATGGTCTGGAGCTGCCTATTTTCCTAATACTTACCCATATAGCCCTCTTCATTCAATATGCTCCAGCCTCTCTTTCTTCCACTTTCAAGCAATCACACTCCTTTCGCCATTATGGAAGGAAGTATGCTCCCATATTCTTCTACCTGAAATGCTCTTTCTTTATTCACCTTATTATATTACTCATCTTTCGGCTCAAGTTTCGCCTTCTCAGTAAGACCAAGAGTCAAGAATTGCTCCTTATTTATAGTCCTTCAGAAATATTCCCTATTTTTTCTTTATAAGATAGTTTGTAATTGTTTAAAGAGAAGTGTCTCTCTCTCCAGGAGAATATATACCCAATAGAGGCATTACCCATGTGTTTGTCTGACAACTGTATATATCCCCAATAGTAAGCACAATGCATAACTATAAATAAGAGTATGAGTAATTGGTTCAGGTTGGCGGGGGGGGGGTCAAGTCGATTGAAAGGAAAGGTGGCACTATTTATGGAGTTATGTCTCCTTTCATAGAATATAGCTTGGATAAATGACTGCTCAATATTCTGATTGATAGAAATTCTGAGTTTTGAGTTAGTGGATAGATAATCAGAGTCACATATAAACACGCTGATTATATCAACAGGTTATCTTTCAGTTATTCTTTTAGTGTTATTGTTTTCTTTTTTTTAAATATTTGCTGGTTGTGGAAATTTAGGAAAGTATGTACTTGAAGGGCTGCTAATCTTATGTAATTTTATACTACAGCAATTGCGACTTACTTTTTTTCATTTAACCATTTCTGTCAACATGATTTGATATACAGTGTGTCATTGTATGTGAAGTTTTAAAAAGCCATCAACATCTTATCTGAAGTTAGCCTTTAGGTGGCCTTTTATAACTATATATGATTGCTTATTTTTTTTATGAAAAAAGGCAAAATACCAAAAAGCTTTAAATTGCTGTGGGCTGAAGGTTCTCAATGTGTATTTGTGTAGTTGAATTGACATGAAAATTAAATTATGGGATAATTATAAAAGAATAATTTATATGATATCAAAAGTAGGAAATAATAATCAATATGTGAAGGTGGGAATGAAGGCAGAGTTAAGCTCATAATTTTAGATTTGTTGTAGGTATGCAAAGTTAAATGCATAATAATGAATCTGTCATGCATCCTTCAAGTATTACAATTTAAAACAGAAAATAATTGTAGAATACAGTCAAAATTTATTATAGGGTTGTAGAATTCATACAACCAAAACTCCTTACAGCATTCAGCACCTGTACAGTTTTGTGGATTTCACAATATGGGTATCAGTGAGAAAGAATCATTACGTTTTTCTCATAAAAATTGTTCACATATAAATCAGATTCATTACAGAGCACCTAACAGAAATGCAAAGATGTAATTTCTAACTTCAGGAAAGCTGAACAAAATGAGAAACAAAATAAAACAATGTTCAGAGATCTGACATGCTTTACACAAAAACATCAAAACACAATTTTAAATATGTTAAATTGAAAGCATGCTCTCATATATGATTATATGAAGAGCTTGCTTTGGATAAAAACAAGATGAAATTGATCGTCAAGATGTTAGCTGACACATTCACGCTGTTTTCAGAAATCTAAACCCTATAAATTCAAAAGAAAAAGGTAATAATGATTTCATTTCGGTTTCAAACAGCAAGCATTGCCAACAAAACTAAAATTTGACAATTGCTTGCAGTTGTTAGTACTTTTTTCTTTCCTTTTTCAGTATAAGCAATAGAGTAAATGCATGAGTAAATATCTTGGGTATCCTATTAACTTGAATGTCAAAGTCATATTGTAGATCTCTGACTATGTAATACTAAGGATACTTTGTTGTTTCTCACTCTTGACAGATCTTGGTCTCAACAATGAATTCATTGGGGAAGTGTCTAATCTTCCAGCACTTATCAATGGCACGTTTGTTGAAACCTGTGAGGAAATAAACAAATGGCTTTGAATTTTCCATGTGCGTGAAAAGATATGTAGACTTGCTCTCTCCTTTCTACTTCCCTCTATTCTCATAGTATTCCCTGGACCCAATAACACAGGATGAATGAAGCAAAACATTGCCTACCCAACAAGAGGTCTCTGCGACGAAGGCGGAAGGACTTTCTGTTGTTGCAAAGTTGGTAAATAAAGATGCCAAGGTTACTAACATCACGAATTTCCTCCACAGCAACCAGGTCTTCACGAACCACGTAAGTGTGAGGCAAATATTTGCCACTCTGAAAATGGAACAATGTATTGAAATCAGGAAATCTTAAACACAATATTTGAATCTCCATTTATAACATCCATTTTAAATTTTAAAAAATAAACCATTCAAAATGATTTCATTTTAGAGCATTTTTAGGTTTGCAGCATACATTATAATTTTGTTAGTTTATTAGCATGTATTAATTATATATATATATATATATATATATGGGATTCAGCATGATATTTGCACATATGCACACAGCATGCCTTGATCAAATCCAGCACACTTTCCCACATACACCCTACTCAACGTCTGTTAATCACTACTCTGTGTTCAGGTTGACATTCCATTTATGAGAGAGAACATGAGAAGCTTGCCTTTCTAGCATATTTTTCTTAACAATGTTAAGCTATAGCATATATTTTTATTCAAAAATGATTTCAATGAAATGGAATGTTTTGGCCCAATTCATTAATTTTGTAGATTTGGGAAGTAAAAATATTACTTGGAAATGCTTCTAGAAAAGTTTGATTTCCCAAATACATACGGCCAGTTTGCCAAAGAGCTCCACCAGATTCTTTGGAGGCATAACAATGGAGGTATTGAGGGGCATCAGATAGCAGTTCCCCAGAAGCAAGTCCAGGTAAGCAGTCATTCCCTGTTGGAAAGGGGAAATATTAGGTAAAATATGGGACAGCATCACTTTTTCAAGTACCATTAACATTTTTATTCCAAAATGAACTAAGTATGAATTCAATAGTAAAAGAATGAAAAGGCTTTGCTTAAACAACGATGTGAATTTAGGAAAGGATCTGTGGTTTGTAAATGAACTAGGCAAAAGAACATTCTGAAATAGCTTCTAAGAATAAGAAACTCACCTTTTCAAAGTCATGGATGATTGCTGCAGGGTCACTATCAGAGAAACTGGGAACAGGTACATCAATGATTGCAATGTTGTCATCCTCACGAATATCAGCCTCCTCTGTCACAGGCAGAAAGTAAGGCTCTCCTCCACGAAGGGAATTAACAGGGTCCTCAGAATCAAAGAAGCACATCTCTCCACGGTAAATAGTGCTCTAAAAAATAAAAAGGGAAATAAAAATCTTCTCATGCTCAGAACTATGACATTTGAATCATGTTGTACACTCACATCAATTTACTGTATAGTGGGCTCACCTGAGGCTTATTGATTATAGTTATCAGCATGCATAGTAATCAATTTTATGGACTGACAGTTAATTATAAAACTTCCCTTAAGTCTTCATTTCTATGCTGACCTTCACACAAATGTTTAAATTGATACAAAATGTTTAGCAATTAGTAATTTAAAGTATCTGAATCATAATTGCTATTACCTTGGGCATGAAGTACTTGTAAATGCAGGCTCCGCCAACAATTAGTCCTGCCAAGATGAATGAAAGACCTAAGAGGGTAAGCATGCATCTTCCCGAGGAGCTCTCTTTTTCCTGAGTGGCAACTCGGAGTTCCTATTTGTGAAAAAGCAAAGTCAAAAAGCAAAACACAGATAACACTTTCAGACAATTGTTTTTGTGTACAATTTACTTGCTGTGATACTCAAGATATTTCAGAAAGTATATACAAAGTTGTCCTAAGTTAAAATTATTTCAGGATGATTCCTGATATGTAATAGATGTAAAAGATCTCCAACTGTATGAACCTCCCTCTGGCATTTCCAAACTCAAATAGAGGTATTGTGTTAGTTGGCATTTTTCACTTCTAGAATCATACTAAAATAAGAATCCACTTACAAAATGCTGAGCTCTGTTTTTTTTTTAATTTTTAAGACAATATGACATCTACTTTGCTAATAAAACTTGAATGCATGATCCAATATTCTTAATTATAGGCCCAGGGCAGCTGATCTTTAGACTATACATTTGAAATACATGGAAATAGTGATTAAAATACTATTTTGTTTGTAAATCCACTTGTTTGCCAAGTTAAAGGAGAATTAGTATTTTGGTTTACAAATTTTCAAAAAGCTGTTTTGTCAAAACTAGATTTTAAAAAACGTTTGTGTAAGGCAGATATGCATAATTTCCTTTTATTTTATAAATTAAAATACAAGCAGCAGAGAAAAATATCCTAATATTCTTAATTTTATCAACAAATATGATACTTTCTAATCTTACCTAATATTCTAAAGTTTTGCATTGTATGAATGAAATAATAGTTTCCAAATCTGGGGTAAAATACTAGATTTTAAAGAATAACATTTGCTAGACATAAAGGCTATGTGGGTAACAGTGACTTGCAAGTTTTGTTAAAATAATAACTTGCATAAGAATTAGAATGAGAAATATGCAAAGCAAAAAAGTAATTGATGAACCACACCCTTCCTAGGGCAGGTAAATGTACAGTATACCAGTCTCATTTTGTATTTCACAATATGCAACTTTACCACTCAAGGGCAGAATAAATAATCCAGCAAATCTGTATGCTTATAATCCAAGGGAAACATTAAGGTTGCTGTGCATATAGAGTTGTTTTAGTTTTTCTTCAACTGCTCTTTCATGAAACTGTTACAATGATTATGAAACTGAAGTAACTTTAATTTCATAAACAATATATGCATTTGAAGTTAGTGTAGAAAAAGAAAACACAAGAAATTATTTGATAACTTTTTTCAGAATAGTTTTATTGAAAGGTCAAAATTTGAGATTCACATTTTCTTAACTAAAATTACTTAATTCCCACCATTCACGCAGTATACACCTTGAAGTCTTTTTGGAGTCCCAATAATTTTCAGAAATACTTAATTATTTTTATTTTAAAAATATAAGATTAACACTACAAAGACATAACCTCACATTTTTAATTGGGAATTTCTATAATCTAGAGCTGGAGGCTCAAAAATCATATTTGAGATAAGTAAATTTAGGTATAGAAAAATGAAATAGATTGCTGTAACACATGAAAATGCTTAGTTGGAAATTCTCAGAGGAATGAATTTCTTTTCTTTCTATTGAGACAAGAGAGGAAAAATTTTACACTGCAATTTCATTTCTTTTTCCCATAATTCAGAGTTTATTACTTAGTGAGATTTAAATATGAGTATCTCAACTTCATAAGATAATACTACTTAGATGAAATATCTTTTGTTTTCTTTAAATTTGTCAGAATTCCAAACATTTTACTCTGAATAATATCTCTAAGTTTCTATACACAACCTCTGACATATTCTTCTATAGTGTTCAATCTCTGCTGGTATCATTGTGATCAGTAGATCACAATGTACTGTATCAAGTACTTTGAGTGTCCTGTAGTGGCCAGGTCAGGATACTGTGCAAGTTTATGCAAAGCCTACCAAAGAAATATCATCAAAGTGGAAATGTTCACTTTTGTTTATCCTCATCACACCACAGCCCCTGGCAGAAATATTACTTGCATATTAATGAAAATTATCTACAAGTCATAGAGTTTTTGGTGTTGAGACAAAAAGGGGGTGGGGGAGATTGCTGTGTACTATATTTAACTCTGGCATCTAATTAGACCTCCTCTCTCCGCCCCTCAGCAAAAAATCTGGCTATATTTCCTTTACAAAGTTTTAAGGTGCATAATACTATATTTAACATTTTGACATTTAATCAAACCCTCAACAAGACAAGCATATGTTACGTTTGAGTTTTAAACTGTATGCTACACAAAAAATAGTTTTATTGCTGAGTTAAATATTGAAACTTTCCATGACAAAGTTTCTGAATAAGTGTCTTAGCCTTTCAAATTGTGTGCAAAATCAACTATCACTACATGGATTCTCATTTCCTACAAAGCACTTTTCAATCTGTACTTTGAACACAATAGTTACAATTTTATAAAGACAACAGGGCAAGTTAGGACAGGTCTTCAAGCTCCAACACTGCAGATTTCGTAAATCCAGAAGAAAATACAACTGCCTTTCAAAACTGAAATTTTAGAAAGTAGTGAAAAGTTGCTTACCAAGGTTGCAAACATGGCAAATTCTTAAAGGAAATAGAATTTGGACTACATGAATAAAGTCTAACATTTTGGGGCAAAACTTCTCCAGTTCCTGGCAAAGTTTGTAGTTTAAATTATGACATTGGACCTGCTTCAGATCCTTATATGGAGGAAGTTGGATATTATTCAAAAAGAACTAAAAAGAATGAAAGAATATCCCAACATTTATTTTTTACAGGACTGTTTTTATAAAGAAAATACCTCTCTGAAAACATTTAAAGGAAGAAAGAAAAAAAAAGAAAAACTCTTGCAGTAAGAGGGCACACACAATTCAAACCAAGCAAAATTTTGACAGCTTCTTTAGCTAAAGCTTGACATCACAGTTTCTGGGAGAAACGGAAAATATAGATTTCACTTTGCCTCTATCAATCAGTGATCCTAGAAAGACTTAGATTATTATAATTTCCCCCACGTCAAAAGGAAAGAACAGTGATCGCTTGCTCTTGCTCACCCTGCTTGTCTGCTCCGCCCCTGTGGAGGTGAAGGGTTTCCCTTGAGCTGGGGACAGAGTTGAGTGTCTCTTGATCCCCAGCCCTCAATCCACTCCCCCAGGAGAGGATGACATCAAGTCCCAAGGGATCGCCTCAAAAATTCCTCTGAAATAAGTGGCTTGGACTAGAACTGACAGAACAAGGCACACAGTTCGCCGGGAGAGAGAGGGGAATGGACTGCTGCAGGTAGACAGACCCGGGACCCCTGGACAAACCCAAGGAACAGGACAGACTTGTTAGCTCAGGACCCTGGGAGTAAGAGCCAGCCTGCATTTTTGTCTTCCCACCTGTCTGTTTCCTCCCCTTCGCCCACCCCACTTCTAGATTGTCACAGGCAGTGTGGGGACAGCTACCTTGCCGGTGAGAATCTGAGCTCGGACGGTGCGGCTCACGAGGGCCTCCACGTCCTGCCGTGCCTCCTCCTTTTGCACCGCCGTGGGAGTGTTGAAGGCGATTTTGACCATGGTGAATCTTCGGGCAGCGCGGTAAGGCGCGGCTCGAATCAGCGCCCTGGGCTGCAGGTTGGAAGAGAAAGGGATCCCGCTTGCCTAAGCAATACCTACTTTCTCCCTGTCTGCCTAAGGCTGCTGCTAGCCCAGGTCTGGGGATACTTATGACGCAGTCCTAAGCTGGGTGGGAGACCGTGGGCGGGCCCAGGGAGGTGCCAAGGGAGGAGCTGGAGGGGCCCAAGTGCTGGAGTGGAGGGGCTGGGGTTGGGGAGTTGCCAGTGGGGAAGAAGGGCGGGGTACGGGGTGGGGTGGAGCCCGAAGCCTGCTCAGGCTAGACGTGTCTCACCTGCACCCCAGGCATGCTCCCCACCCACTCTCTGCACCCTCAGATAAGAGCCAGGCAGGAAGGAAGCCTGCCTGTCGTGTCTTTCTGCCTCTATTCAGACCACAATAGCCCCTGACTCTGACACTGTTTTCCCAAACTTGTGCTTGGCCCCCTGCAGGGGCCCAGGATTGTAACTTGGCACCAATCCAAGCTTCCTCAGCTCTTGCACCCACCCAGGCCCTGGAAAGCACAGTCCCATGACTGTTCTACATCTTTATAATAATACCCACCATTTAAAGAACACTTAGAAAGTAGTTTATAGTTACTTGATTCACTCTCAACATTTTTTTCTTTCATTGCACTTTGCCTTGATACCTTTTCTTTTCATAACCTAAAAGAAAATGTTCCATCTGAAAGATGAGGCTTCTGTCTTTTCTGCTCATCCCATTTTGTACATAAGACATGATGAGATACAGCAGAGGATAGAAAACACATTCCTAAAGAACCAGTGAAAGAATCCAGAACCAGTGAAAGAATTCAGATCTATTCATTCTCCCTGCTCAGAGCAGCCAGAGTTAACTATGAACCCAGAGCCTGTCTCTGTTCAGGGACCAGCGGTAAAACCTTCAGGTGAAAAAATAAAAGCAGAAATGCTCTGTGTGTGTGTGTGTGTGTGTGTGTGTGTGTGTGTGTGTTTGTGTGTGTGTGTGTGTGTTTGTGTGTGTGTGCATGTGTACGTGTGCACGAGCAACTATTTGCTTACAGAGAGGGAGATACAAAATACTGTCCCATGTTAATGCAGCTGGGGGGAGGAGGAAGAACATCAAAAGGATTGAGTTAAAAATCTTATTTGGAACATTTACATGGGCACCTAGTGTAATTCAACTGTTTCTTCACTCAGTTCTCGCAGAGAACTCCACTGGTGAAACTTAAGCTGTGGAAGTTAATGATTGGGATTTAGTTGTGCAGAGTTTATAAATAGCCCAGCTGCAGAAAACAGAAGGGTCTGTTGTGTATGAACACAACAACATAAAACAAAACCCCAACAGGACACAAGACAGATTTTGCTAGAGGTTTCCTCATTTACTTAACTAAACAGACTTGAATATGCTGAGTTCCTATTCCTCTGTCCAAGAAATTCCAATTTGGGTTTTTTCCCCCACAGAGGTTTCTTTTACTCTGAAGCCCTCTCCTGTCTCTACTGTGGGAGCTTTGTGAAGACAACCTTCATTTTCTCAGATAGGCCACAGATGAGAAGGTGGATGGAGGGGAACAGTGAGAAGCCTGTGCTTTACCCAGAGCCAGAACCTTATAAAGCAGGATGCTTGAGTTTGCTTAGAAACATTGGCATTGTATGCTCTTCCAATTATTCTGGTTCAAGTCTGGTTATGATAATTTAACTAGAGTCAGGCAACCTTTTATTTAAGCAAAGGAAATCTCAGCTTCTAGTTCCTTTCTTCTGTTTGCTATCATCTTTATCACAGGCTGGCTAGGATCTGTGATCCCTATCACATCGATAACTGAAGAGCTAGTTCACCTCCAAGCAAGGGGGGCTGTGTCAGATAGGAATACATACTTAATATCATACTGAAATGTAGTCAGACAGGAGGAACATAACTTTTTTTCATTATTTCCATTTTCTTCCCAGAAGAATAGACTCAAAGTCTGATGGAAACCAAAGAAGTATATGATCAGTTTCTGGATATGCCATATTAAGCAATTCATCTCATCTCCTCAGGCTTTACTTTCTTTTTTTTTTAATTTTTTTTTGGGTCCAGTAGTGGTGCCTGAACTCTGGGCCTGGGCGCTGTCCTTCAGCTCTTCAGCTCAAGGCTAGCACTCTACCACTTGAGCCACAATGCCACTTCTGGCTTTTTTCTTTTTGCTTTATGTGGTGCTGAGGAATCGAACCCAGGGCCTCATGCATGCAAGGCAAGCGCTCTACCACTGAGCCACCTTCCCAGCCCCTCAGGCTTTACTTTCTTCTTCTATGTTATGCTGTAACAATCACGAGTGAGAGTGCAGGAGGAAATACCTTGGCAAATATTAGGAAAATGATGGGAGGGTAAAATGGCTACTTACATGAGGATCATTTTTGTCTATAACATAGTTATGTTTCAAGCTCATAGAAATGACCTGATTTTTAACCTTTAACTTGTTTCAGCTTCTAAAACTGAAAAATCCCTCTGTGTCTGAATATAGATCTTGGACAAGACCAACCTCCTAAGAATAGTCACATACACATCTAACCTCTTATTTTTTTGAAGAATTAAACTCTTTCCTATTAACACCTTGTCCCTGTCTCAGAATGCCACCAACACTCACTAAGCATATTTGTTGTTATTGGACTCATGCAATACAGATATGGTGTCAAGTTGACAGATTTCTCTCTATATATCACTATTCAAGTTCAAATGCACACACACACATATATGCACACACAAGATATATCTGTATTATATGTATGACAGAGTAGCAACAATATGCTGAGTTAATATGTTTTTCTGGAATGACAGTCTCTTTGTGTCTTTTAAATTTCATTGTTCATGGAATTAAAACAGTAAAGAACACATTTCCACCTACTAAAATGGTTCTGGACCAAGCTTTTTCTTGCATTTTTTTCCTTCCCAGCAACAACTTCTTGTTTCTTAGACTCAATTTCTCTCACTTTCTTGTCTTTGGAAACCATGGGGGATCTGGCTGCCATGCCAATTGCAGCTCACATTGTTAACCATGTTTGAAAGCACACCATTCAAGTTTATAAATGACTTCCCTGTTCTTGAATGCCAGATGATGACTAAATTATCACAATTTGAGCTGAATAGAACATGGCATGCAATTGGATGCCAGACAACAATGTCAACTCTCTTTGAATCATCATCTGAAATAACCGAAAATTCAATCACAAAAATCTAAAGTCGGTAGGAACATCTATAATATTCCATTTCCATCATTAGAGCATTTATTCATTCAGGAAATATTAACTGAGGATGTAGTATGGGCCTTGCACTGTGTATCACTTTAAGAATATAGTGGTGAGCAAATTTAGACATCATTTTAATTCTTCAGAATTGGTAGTGGGAAGAGTGACTTTATACATATACATTAGAGGAGAGAAATACTACAATTCTTCATCTACAGTCAGTGTTATGATTCAATATTTAAATCCCTAGCTTATCTGCAATGACTTCACACTCAGCACTCTAATTCTGACAGAAATTCTGAGAAACCAGTTACAAAGGATCCTTACATATTCCAAATGAGAGATGACAGACCTCATCCATTATCGAGATACTGAAAATAAAGGAATAACTTCCAAAGTTTAGCAGCATACTCTTTTCTTCAGCAGTACTGGGAGTTGAACTCAGGAACTCATGCTCGCTAAGCAGATACACTAGCCCTTGAGCCATGCCCCTAGTTCTTTTGCTGCCACTTGTCTTCTTGAGCAATACCTCCAATCTGGTTTTTTGCTGGTTATTTAGAGATGAAGTTTCATGGACTTTTCTGCCATGGCGAACAGTGATTCTTCAGATCTCAGTCTTGTGAGTAATACAATGAAGTTGTGAGCCAGTGGCACCCTTGGCTATGCCTGGCTCTTTAATAGAAATTGTAACTTTCTAACATTTTGTCCAGGCTGACCTTGAATTGTGTTCCTCCTGAACTCCTCCTCCTGAGGAGCTGGGCTCACTGGGATGGGCTGAATGTAAAGGAGTCACAGATTAAAATGTCTACTGCTGCAATGTCTTAAAAAGGAGCCAAACTAGGAAAATAGTTTTCTTTTTGAATTACTAGGAATCAGACCAAAAAATGTGGTGGTGCCCTTGATACGAAAACTGAGCATTTATTGAACATACAAAAAGCTAGAGTTTTATGCTAAACGCTTTGATTAGGTTACTCACTCTACCACAACTGTGAGAAGTATTATCATATATTTCTTTTCAGTAACAAGAAAACTGATTTTTTGAGAAACAAATAATTAACCAAGGTTATATTCTAATTTATCCTGTCCAATTTCAGCGCTTATATTCCTAAATATTACATACCTTAATACCACTAAAAGAAATGGGAAAGAGGGAACAGCTAACACCAAGCAAAAGGAAAGAAATGTACGTATCACCCAACGCGGCAGAAATAGTTGTATTGTTAAAGGTTATCGAATTCACAAACTTTATAGACCAAGATAATGACAATTTGCCTTGTGAAGGTTAAAATGTGTTTATGACTTTAAGTATCACTATCCTACAATACTGTGAAATTTGTGAAATTTATGTAATCACTCAATCAAAATAAAAAATTATTTTAAAAAAAGAAATGAAAAAATCAAGGAAAGATCTGGCCTGAGAGTAGAAAAAAATAATCAACACATTCTATAAGGCAATGAAGGGCAAATCACTTGCTCACAAGGATTCCTGCTTAGGATTTATTCGGAACTAACTCCACTTGGAAGCCTTTATAAAGTTTCCTGGCCTACCCACAACTCTAGGCTACTTCTCCTAAAGCACATTTCTTCTGTATTCTGTAGTTGCTTCTGTCAGCAGAGAAGCTCAGGCAAAACTAAAAGCAAAGCTGGCCAGCCATCCGTTTCAGGGTACAATTCCAGGAGTTTGGTTTAGATCTTTAAAGAGCCAGGCCATTTTCTAGATGCTCAATTTTTATTCAGGTTTAGCTAAACCTTGGGAGCAGAACAAGACCTTCCCCCTCAAGGTGATGGAGGAAATTTGCTTTCTGAAGTGCATATTGGTTTTTCTACTTCATTTAAGATTTTCTCTGTCATTTCCTTAAAATCAGAATATATTCCATCATAATTTTACAATTATTTGACTTGTTTTAAGTTAGTGGGAAGTTATGCTCTAATTTATAAAAATCACTTTATTCTCCTTCTGAACAAGTAAAAATATTTCAATGAATATTCACTAACTTGTGTAAAAAAAATCTTATCTCATTGTGGACTATTCTTGGGGAGATTTTAAAATATAGGTTTAACTCAGCATCTGTGTGTCATATTGGATGAAATTTTAAAAAAGTTCTAGTCCTGAGTAATATAAGTAACAAACTCAAAACTAGGAATGCTTTTGTGAATGTTGAATATTTTTGGTTTTTTCCAGAGGATAGCATCAAATGATAGTAAGATGTCTTTGTGACTTCAGAGTTGAGCTCTGATTCCAAGAAAGCACAAACATTTGCATATTTATTAATTATTAAGTTAAATACACTTTTAATCCTATTTAGTTTTGTTGATGGTTCAAGATATATGTTCTTAATTTAGTTTAAAAAATACAAATTCCTGAATTGTTTTGTCACATGATTTACTTTATTCTTGAAATGCAGCTTTGTTCTTTTTTTATTTTGCTAATATTTTCTCTGACATTAATTTCAAATAGGATGGCATCTTTGGAATATGGAAGCCAGAAGAAAAGTCATAATAAAGGAATGTTCTAACTTTTCAGTCAGGTGGATTGTACATACTTCAATTTTTCTTGATATTCGTAACAAATCAAGGCAGATCATTTTTGGAATACTGCCTGAGACTCACTTCACCCAGACTTTAGGTCAACCATAGTTTTGCTTACACATTAGTGTGGTTGTCATGTTTCTATGTAGTACAAAAGGCAGGTTTCAGTGCAGAAATCCTTAGTGTGGAGTTTCTGTGCTGTTTTCACCAACACATCAACTATACTTCCTGACTTTAAGGAAATCATCTCAGAATTTTAAGTTTTTGTTTAAGAAGTTTAAGTTTCTAATAAATTCTACAGAAGAATATTATCCACATGCTTTGGAAAATACTTTGTTCAGTTTATGTTGCAGTTAACAGAGAACAAGTGACTTCTTTCCTCACATTTAGCACTGGACTTTATAATTTAAATGATGCTACTAAATAAATAGGCTTTGAGTAATGTATGTTATAATAGAAAGAGGTATTACACAATGCCAATGCTCATTGAAAATAATGATAATTTTTCCTTTTACTCCCCGATGTCATTCCTTGAAGAAGAATTTCTATTCCTTTAAGAAGACCTTCTATTTACTTGGATTTTGAAATGATTACTTGCCTTCTGTAAACCTTTCAAAGCAGCTGAACAGTAGATCATCCTGCTGGAAACTCATACCCTTTTTAGAATTCTTTTGTTGTTGCTCTTGTCCATGAGCTTTCATGTTCAAAGCTAGCACGCTACTCCTTGAGCCACAGATCCACTTCCAGTTTTTGTGATACTTAATTGGAGACAAGAGTTTCATATACTTTCTGCCTGGGCTGGCTTTGAACCACAATTCTCAGATTTCAGCCTCCTGACTAGCCAGGATTATGTGTGAGTCACCTGTCCCCAGCATCCTTTGAACATTCCTATTGGGTTGAAACAGGTTAATGGCTGGCATTGGTGTCTTATTTGCTCATGTATTTATGAAGACGTAGAGAATAAATCAATTATCAACTGATACTAGGAATTGCTACTGAACACTAACATATACATAGTAAAGAAAGATGTATCCATATTCAGAAATGTCACTTCCCTAAATCAATCCATTCAACAAACAATTTTCTATGTAACTGTGAACCTTGGTGAGACTGGGAAGAGGATATGATAGCTGATTAATACGAATACTTAACAAATGCTAAGATGAATGTATGGAGACTATGAGAAGAGTTATGACACTGCCATCCACACAGCAACATCTTCCAAAGGCAACTCTGTGAAGAAAACATTAAAATCCCAAATTTGTTCCCTTTATGCAACTAGAATTCTTTCTAGTAATCCTAAGGTAAGATAAAATTATTCATATACTTATATAAGAAATTCAACAAAGACAAAAAATTACCCTGCTTTATTAGTTAGCTTTCCAGTACTGCAACAAAATACCTAAGATAACCAATCTGAAGAAAAGATTTTTATTTTGTTTAAGGCTTCAGAAATTTCAGTTCATGCTGGCTTGGCCATGCTGTTTTAGGCCTTCAGTAGCATGATATGTTACAGCATGAGAATATAATAAAGGAATACTGTTCACCTCATGGTCTCAGGGAAGCAGACAGAGAAAGAGAAGCAGAGAAAGGTATATATTCTTCATGAGTATATACTGATGATTCAAATTGCTTTGACTAGACCCTCAATTCCTAGAGGTCACACAGTCTCCCAATAGTGCAACACTCTGGATATTATGCCTTCAATACATAGGGACCTTTAAAGTCCACACTTTGGCACATCAAATTAACTAAGCACTCAATTTATTATCAACATATGTCTCTCTGTCTCTGTCTCTGTCTCTCTGTCTCGTGTGTGTGTGTGTGTGTGTGTGTGTGTGTGTGTGTGTGTGTGCTTCCTCCTATCCTGTTAATAAGCAGTTTGCCTTGATTCTATTCTATAGTAGTCATACTACTTCCAGGATGTTTTTAACTGGCAGCCTCTAGTCTCATCTATAATATTTTGTGTATTGATGGTGTATGATATATAATAAATGTTCTATCACATCTGACACTTTAGAAAAAAACATTGATATTGTTCTTAATTCTCATTAGTATCATCTTTGTTTCTATGTTTTTTATGTGGAGAGGTGCCTGTTAAGTTGTTGTTTTTGCTTGTCTGGTTAAAGATGGGAAAACTATTTTTTTTGGTACTGTGGTTTGAACTCAGGGACTAGGTGCTGTCCCTGAGGGCTTTTGCTCAATGCTAGCGCTCTACCATTTTGAGGCACAGCACCACTTCCAGTTTTCTGGGGTTAATTGGAATGAGTCTCCCAGATTTTCCTGTCTTTGAACCCAATCCTCAGATCTCAGCCTCCTGAGTAGCTAGGATCACAGGTATGAGCCACCAGCACTAAGTGGGTAAAATAATTTTTGAGATATAAATTAAATACCCTTTGCTTGCAATGATTACAGCGATTCTAGGACTCACTTTTGTCCAGAAAGAATGAAGTATATTTGTATGGTGGCAATATTTTAAGTAGTATCTTCCTTCATAGTCAACTCCATTGAATTCTTTGCCTGTTATAAAAAAATAGCCCAAACAAAATTGTTGCCTTGAACCTAAATTATTAGTTATTGATAATTATTTCTCTCTGACAGGTAAAAGGAAAATAAGTATGAAACTGAATAGCATTTAGCTATTTTATTCCTTTAATCCAGCAACTTATTTTATGTTTTCAGCTCTGTTTGGCAGAAAATGCAGAAATAATAAGCATACTGTATTTCCTAAAGATATTTAAAGTCTTCTGCACTTGAATCACAATATCTTGCATGTGTATAGAATCAGATTAATTTTGCAAGCCTCATTTTATTGATTGTATAAAAATTCTACATTCATTTGGGCAAAGTTCATCAACTTGATTTGACAGAATAAACTAAAACCAAAATCTTGGGGTTCCCAGGAGTTCAGACTTGCCGACAGTCATATAAGTTGGATGTGACAGAATGTGGGCTGGAACACTGATCCCTTAGCTCCAAGTTTGGTATTCTGTCCACCACACCACACTGTTTCTGGGTATAACAGGTGTCCCTTGCCTTTCACCACCAGTATCACGTATCATCAGTAGCAGTCTGAAAATATGACCTCTAGTGTTTGCCATTTGAGACCTCTGTCTCACTAAAGGATTTCATGTAAACCAATCCGAACACCATAAAAATTTCTAAACCACACCATGAGAAAGTTTCCTAAGAGAAATCTCACACGTGGTCATCAGGACATGTTACTTTTCAACACAGCATAGCTTCACATAGCCTAGTGGTCAAGCACATGTTCCTTGGTTTCAATAAAGAGACAACTTCAGCTTTGTTGGATTTATCCAGAGAGAAACCAATTATATGTGGAAGGTTCCATCAGTGTTCCCTGTCTCTCTGTGTTTAAATAACTTAGACTAATGCTTATAAGAATTGATTCTGGGATCTTACCTAGCATTTTCATAGCAGAGTTTTCCTGGTTATTTCCTTGACCTAAACAGCATTATACATTCTTTCATATATCAATCATTGTTTCAGGAAATGGAATTCATACATACACTTTGCCTATTCATTCATACTTTTGAGTCTGAGAAAAAATAGTTTCCATGGAATGAACAAAACTTGGCTTCCTATAAATACAAAAGAGGGGAATGATGGCCAAAAAATTGTCTCTTAAATTCTTGCTAGCAAACAAAAAGGAATGGAATGAAGGGAGGGAAGGAAGGAAGGAGAGAGGGAGAGGGATGGAAGAAGCAAGGAAAGTAAGAAAAGAAAGAAGGAAAGAAAATAAATAAGGAACACAAGGAAGGAAGGAAATCCTATGTAGCATTGCATTTATCAATAAATTATTACAAATTTATATATACAATATATATACTTTATATATTATAAATTATTAAAAAAATTTCTAGATGTTTCTCTTCTTCGAAGAAGAGAAACTCTTCTTCGAAGAAGAGTTTTGATTCTCTTTATTTTATATAGGAACATTTCTCATTGTAATAGCAGCACTTGTTTCAATTGAGATAAAATTGTTTTTGTTCTTCATTTTATAGGTCATTAGTACTGCCTTGCTTGTAAGTACTGCTATGATAAATACAGGTTCTCACATAAAGGAATGAGGAAATATAGTTGTGCTTGGCCTCAGGGAAAAAAATCCAAACAAATTTTCAGGTTTACAGTTAACGAAGTCACAAACTACTGAGCATTCCGCTTTCAGAGTTCAACAATTGAATTATGGGAAATCTTACTGGATTCTGCATTACATCATTTAAAAAAAAAGTATTTCCTTGTTTTATAAAAAAGGTTTTATCAGTACAATTTTTTATCTAGTTTTTTCTACTTTGTTTTGTTTTCTGAGGCGCCCCTCCTTCTGAGCAGAAATTGTGCTTTATTTATCACAGCCAGGATTAAAAACACAAAATCCTCAATTTAGCTTTTAAGTTTAGAAGCTACCAAGACTGTTGCTACCATTTCAACTCTACAAATAACATTGATAACAGCTTCTGCTTGCATTTAGTTCTTTAGCCTAGGAGAAAGGTTGCTAATATGACTGGCTCAAATTAATTACCCTTGTGTGGCATCTCTCCTTGGCTTCTAAGAGAAGTGGGAAAACAGGTTGAATGAAAAGGGGACCAAGTCCCTAAGACTGTCATCTAGTCTAGCAAAAAAAAGCACTCCTACTCAAAATGAATGTTGTCGTCAAAGTGGGGAAGATCACTTTGAGTAGACATTTAACTATATTAGTATTAAAAGAGGATCTTTTTATAATTTAATAAATTTGGAAGTGAATGGCTGGAACCTGCTAATAGGAGCCAAGGTGACAGAGAGCTCAGATTTAAGGGTTTCTTTTATAAGCTGATATTGTCATTTGAGGATGAATTTCTTGTCTTTACACAAGGTAGTATTTAACTGATAACCAGAGTAAGAACTATTATTATAAGATCAGCGGTAGACTACCATTGTGATATCTTATTTCTTGATCAAAGTAGAAGTACCTTGTGATATTTTCGGCCTCTTCCCTTTGATGAACAAACTTGCTGGATTAAGACAGTAGATTTTGGGATAGTTCAGGGTAAACAGTGAAAATCAGGACCCATAAATAGAATGTTAGAAGATTAAAGCAGTAAAGGTAGTCATGTGATTGCCCTACAATTCCAGAGGTAGAGATCAGGAGGAGTGAAGTTCAAGGCTAGCATACAAAAATGTTAACAAGGCCTTATCTCAGAAAAATAAACCACATGTAGTGGTTAAGTGGTATGTTCCTGAATCCCTGGTATGAATGAGACAAAGGTAAGAGGATTGTGGTTTGAGGCTTGAGAGGCAAAAAAGTGCAAAATCTGTTTAAAACACCAAGTTAAAAAAATGTGGGGTGGTGAGGTTGTGAGTATAGTGGTAGTGCAGCTACTTAGCAAGCAAGAACCCTTGAGTTCAAAACCATAGTACCACTAAAGAAACAAGTCTAAAAAGCAAAATAAAAGGCAGTACATTTGAGATCAGAATCAGGGAGGTCTCCAATCTATTTGTGAGGAGTATCTGTTTTTGTTAACTCTCAATTGGTCAATCTGAACATCAACTGGGTTAAGTAGTGGGAATTGGTTGCTTAGCTTTTATATTACAGCTTGTAGTACATCAAAAGTCAATAATGTAGTGTACTGATAGAGCTAGTACCACTGATAAAAGTAATGGAATAAGACTAAACCTCCATCCTCACATGTAGTAGGATTAATACCTACAGAAATATCACAGGGCTGAAAAAAAGCCAGACCTAATATTTCACCAGATTTTTGCTACTAAATTGATCTGAAAAAAAATCAGAGAAATTATAGCAACCTTTTGGTACAATAGTGTTTAATAGAAGGACCGAGGAACTAAGGAACTAAGTTCATTAAGTTTTGCTACACTAAACCATAACAATGTCATTTTCCTTCTGACCTTGAAGCCTCTGTATCAAGTGGAAAAATAAATCTACCTTTGCTTTGTGACTCTTTTTTTTTTTTTTTTTTGGTCGTGGGACTTGAACTCTGGGCTTGGGCGCTGCCCCTGCGCTCTTCAGCTCCAGGCGATCACTCTATTACTTGAGCCACAGCACCACTTCCTATGACTCATTTAAAAATACTACTTTATCAGAAACATTGTGGTTTTCCCTCTATTTAGATGTCTATCATTACACAGACCACTACACACATAATTTAACATGGCCTGATTATTAACTGACATTATTCTAAAATGAGATGGATTTTCTTGGGGAGGGAATAATTTTCCTGAAGCTATAATAAAATCCCAATTTCCCCTTTTCCCCCTTCTCTCTCCAGACATAACCTAAAGAATAATCATGTGGTTATTTTTTCTTTTTCAGATTGTTTCTTCTTGGCTTTTTTTCTCCTTTGTGCATTCTCTGCCTGGAGATTATGTGGAGTAGATTTTTTTCAGGGGTGCATAAAGTTCCTTTCAATCACCAAGGACCCCAACAGGACCTCAGGTCTCTCTTCATGCCTGTTTGCATTGTCTTTGGCAATGAAGAGAGTTCTGGTTGTGGATCTTCCTGCTTTTTGAGTGACTTTTACCTGATGTTTGTTCCATATGTGTGTGTGTATATATATATATATATATATATATATATATATATATATATATATATGATGTTTAAAAGATGGTTCTATGTCTCTTAGTCATTATATACTGCTCTGCTGTTATGGCAAGAATCAGCAGAGCAAAACCTGATCTCAAGTTTTCGGCTCTACCACCTACAAAATGGGTGTTTTCTTAGCAATGAGGAAATGTTGAAACCTTTCTAGTATGTACATTTCACTAGAAAATATGAATGATAAGTGGGTAACTCAGCTATAGAATGCTTACCTAGCATGTGAGAGGCCTTGGGTTCCATTCCAAGTAAAATACACACACACACACACACACACACACACACACACAGGACAATAGATGCTTTTGCTTTGTTTCTGTAACACCCTCCCTTTCCTAGCTGATTGCCTGATATTTATTAATATTATTTCCTTCAAATGGGCGTGTGAGTATATATTTTGGGCTTAGAGGAAAGAGGTTTTATTTGAAAAGTTTAAATAAGAAGTTCTATAGGCTCCAAGTTGCTTCGTCCCCAAACCCTTAACTGAAGGCTCAGAAACTTCTAAACATCTACAAAAAGACAAGAATATTGCTACAAGTGTACCCATGTCTCCTCAGAAAAAGCACTACCAAAATAGCTATGTTTGAGGAATTTTATGTATTAAAAATAAACACAGAAAGAAGGGAACCATATAGAATCATAAAATGACACAGCTGACAGATTCCTTACAAGCTTGACTCTGCCCCTTTCTGGTTTTTTAGCATAGGAGTATCTTGCTTGAAGTTCCCAATTACAGAGAAAGCAGACTGGAAGTACCTACTTCCTCTGCCTCAACATAGGGCTCTTTCTATTGCACTTTGCCTCCTCCTGGGTTGAGTATCTCCCTCTGGCTAAGCCGTTAGTATAAATAAACTATTTCTTCTTCCACAGAGTATTTGACAATCAAAGAAAAAAATAATCATTGGCTGTGTCAATGCTCCATAATTTTTTTTCATTACCACTGTCTCATTTCAGGAACTTTTTCTTGGTACAGTTTGTTATTGATTTTTTTCACTTTGTTTATTCCCTTGGAGTTCAGGACCAGTAGAGTCTATAATCTGTATGAAAGGATTTTTTGTTTTAAACAGCATTTGGTTCAACATGACTGACACCCATAGCTGTGCAAACACACACACACATACACACACACACACACACACACAACTAAAAGGTTGCTCAGAGGCTGGCTGGAGACAAGAAATGAACAGGTGTGAGGAAAAGCCATTGGAATCTGCAGTCTGGCTTTCTGGCTAATCCAGTGTCATATTGCAATGATTTACCCTGGGTCACAATAAGCACAGGTGCTCCCATCATCATCTAGTGGCCACCTAATATTATTCTGTCTATAATGATGACTAGAAAACATCTGGCATTTTTGCCCCTCCACGTCTCCTGCTGAATGCCCTCCATTCACCATCCATGCATCCTTCCTACACTGTTCCATACACTTTTGCTCCCTTGTTCCATCCAGAAGCTGCTCTTTCCCTGTTTAGGTTAATACATCCTAGTAGTATGGTGATCATGTCTTAATCATGTCCACTTTGGCCTGAGGATGTGTTCCAAAGTTTTGCTAAAAGGACAGTAGTTGATCACTTCACTTATATATTTTAATGTAAAGTTATATACCTACATATTATTGAATTACAGCAGCAATTTTCACAAAAAATAAATGTTTTGTTGTACATGCTTTGGGTTTCACGCCTAAGCCATGAAGGAGGTTTTATAAATTATTATGTCATACTTTTTCAATACCCTCTGGTCGTATTTTTAAAGGCTTTGAGACAAGGGGCCTCAGTTCATTAAATGGAAAGACTATAAAAGTTTCAGAACATTTGATGCAAAACTGACATCTTATGTGGTAATGTTGCTAGTAGAAACTAGGACCTCATGCATCACAAGTCATAAACTGTTTGCTCAGAAAATTGTCACCCTCAAGTTACCTTGCAGATGGTCACTGACACTCTGAATAGGAGAAAAATCTGGAGGAAAATATTGCTATGAGAATGAGATTTTCCAAACAAGGACTACTGGGAAAACCTCAGGAAGCAAACTGTGATTAGAAACCCTCATAGGATATCAAAATAAAAAACAGTAACAACAGAGGATAAGCCAAAGGAAAAATGAAAAAAATAACCACATAGTACATTAAAACAAACAAAAAACCCTCTTGTTTCCTTATCTTGGAGTTCATTTTGATTAGCATGACTTTTTATGGTCATATGTACATAGCTATTGATCTCTAGTGATCCTCTGCTAAGACTATCCTAAACATATAGTAATTATTACCAATGAGGGAAACCATTAAGCCTATGTTTCTTTGAGTCTGGCTTACTTTACTTAATATGATCTTTTCCAAGTCTTTCTAATCTCCTTATGAATGGGGTGATGTCATTCTTTCTAATGGAAGCATAGAACTACATTGTATATGTATACCATATTTTCTTAATCCATTCATCTACTGAGGGGCACCTGGGTTGGCTCCATAATGCTGCAATGTTGATTTTGTCTTGTGTATAGGTTTACCTGATTTGGGGAAGGAAAGGGGAATAACAAAATGCAGAGACAAAGAACAAAGGGTGAACAACAAAAGTCAAAAGACACTATGTTGGAAATGAACTTTACAAATTGTGGGGGAGGGGAGTCATGGAGGAAGGAAAGTGGAAGAAAATGAGGGAGTGGATAACACTGACAAGAAATGTATTCATTACCTTACTCATGTAACTGTAACCCCCTCTGTACATCACCTTTACAACAAAATAAAATATTATTTAAAAATTTAAAAAAACTCTCCTACTATATGACACCATGAATCTATGTTCCTTTGATATAGTTTACTTTTCTCTCTTTTGATACTAAACTGTAGTTGGTGCATATGCTGGAGTTTAGCTACAACTTGATAGGCATTAATAGGGAACTAGAACTAATAATCTTTTAATTGGCACATTGACTGCTTTTTGCCATACCTAGAGGGTTTCAGAAAGCATTATGAAGTATTTGAGAAGAAGAAAATACAGTGGAAAAAATCAATTCGTAATAATCTGAACTGAAAGTAGGAGCCAAGAGCATTTAGCCTTTGTATAGAGTTGTGGGAAGGAGTGTTAGGAAATCAAACAATGCCTTACCTCTTCCTCACCCCCGTATCCAATCAGTCACCATATTCTGCCAAGTCCTCTCAGACAAGATCTCTTGCATCTGTTCCTTTCCATTCCATGACTTCCACGGTCACTTCAGCCTCCTATCAGCTCAACCTTGGTATATTTTGAAAACCTCTTGAGTGTTCTTTCCACTTGTTCTTGTCCATCTTTGGCTATCATCACTCTTTAGAAACACAACTTGCTTTAAAGAACCAGAAAAAAAAAAGAAAATATCCTCAATGGCTCTCAATTGCTTCTAGAAAGAAAATGTAACAACTTTGCTATAAAATTCAAATCTTCTGGCCTTCAACTTTCCTAGTCAGGCTTTAACTTTCATTCTTCCCTCACCATATCCTTCCTCCCAGTCAAACAGATTTATTGACTATTCCTGAAACACAGGTTTTAGTCTCCATTTTGGTTGTGATGCTTTTGATTCCATGTCTGCACTGTCCTTGGAACACTTAACCTATTGCTTTTTCCTCTGCCCCTTGCCCCACCCTTTGTCTTGTGCTCTGCTTGCTAGTTCCCTTCCAGTTTTATTTATTTTTTGAAAAGCCTTTTCAAGTCACAAAGCTTCAAGTGATTGCTTTCACTTTGAATTCATGTAACAATTATTCAGTTGGTCAATAATCTTCAACTGCCCTATTTCTTGTATATTTGGGTTTTCTTATCCTAGAAACTCTTGAGAAGGGAGTTGGTGGCAGAGAAGGGAAGCTAACTCAGAATCCCAGGTTCCCAAACTGAAAACAAAACGGTGTTTGAATGCACAGGTTTTTATTATGTAGTGTATTATAATTTAAGAACATATGACCTTGAAGTTAGCATGTCAGTTTTCTCATTTGGAAAACAGGAAAAAGAAAACTCTTACTTCATAAGTTTGTTAAATAAGAAAAGAAGTAAACGGGATCAGTGTTATCCTAACACTGTTGCCTTTATATTCCACTTCACATATCTAATTCCACACACGTAGCATGCTTTTAAAAATTAATTATCAAAGCTTCATGAGCATTTTTCCTTTTGCTAACACTCTTGATATTCTAGTACAATTGATATGATCTATATAAAACAGATTGCAAATATTCTGCCTCATTATAAGATCTTGGTTTTTGTTTTGATTTGGGAAATGAGGCATCCTTGGTTATTAAATTGTTAATATCTTTTAGCCAGATAATTTTGAAGTTAGATGTTCAATTTTTTGTCATGAGTCAAATCCGTCTTAAGAAAATTTTGGAAACATTATCTCTGTTACAAAGTGAAAATTACCTATACTTAAGAATTATCTACTAAATGAAATTAATCTAAAAAACATTAAAGTTTTGAGCAGTGTTTAAAACTCAAGGGGTCATTTTGGCTCATTTGTTTTAACCTGCACTTTAAACAAAGAAATACTTCCATAATCTAGCAATGGCAACATTCTGGAAATTTTCCAGTTATGGGAGTTATGTGGTAATAAATAAAGAAACAAAACAGCTCTGGATTGATAATGTTAGGGCTAGAAAATGTGACCCTTTATACATAAACTTGATATCATAAAGTTTGAAGTCATGATTATTAAAACATTCAGATTTTAAAACTTATTCACTTATTCATACGAACAAAACATTTCATGTTACTTTTGAACTCTCTTTTTGGCAAAGTAGAAATATGTTACATATCTAAACTTGACAGGAGAAGAACAAGTAATGTGCTCATATTTAATGAACTTGAAGTATTGACTACAGTGTTTTGTATATAACTATTTTTCATTGTTAATATAAAGATGATAATCGGAGGGGTTACAGTTATGTAAGTCAGATAATGAGAACATTTCTTTTTTGACAATGTCAACGCTTTCCTTGTTCTCCTCTGGTTTTCCCTCTCATCCCCATTCCCAAGATGTATAGTTCACTTTCAACATAAGGTCTAGTGAGTACTCCTGCCAGACCACAGTCTTTAAAAATAGTTTAATGCGTTCAATTTTAGATTTTGTAGAAATCTTTTAAATTCAGTTTTCCTTATAGCAACTGCTTTTATAATCATGTCTGTAAGTGTCATAATGAAGAGGGAATCCATGTATACCTGCACCTATGATTAATATGACTCACTTAATTTTTTTTCAGTTTTGCAGATTTTTTTATTGTGAAAATACTGTATAGAGGGGTTACAATTACATGGGCAAGATAGTGAGTACATTTCTTATCAAGCATTGTAGCCTCCTCCTTTGTTTACCCTTCCCATCCCTTCCCCCCCCCCCCCCCCCCCCCCCCCCCCCACCCACCTCTCCCCCCCAAGTTGTAAAGTTCATTTTCGACATGACAACTTGTATTTCTCATTGTTGCAACAGGTCCACCTGTATCCTTATTTAAACGACTTGGTATTTTTTTTTTTAAATAAGTGAGTTTTTCATGTTTGTTTGGTCATGGGGCTTAAACTCAGGAACTAGGTGCTATCTCTGCACTCTTTTGTTCAAGGCTATTAATCTACCTCTTTGAGCCACAGCACCACTTTCCAGGTTTAGGATGATTAATTGGAGATAAAGTCTCACGGACTCCCCTACCCGGACTGGCTTTGAACTGTGATCCGCAGATCTCAACCTCCTGAGTGGCTAGGATTAAGAGTATGGCATAAATGAAATTCCTAAAGATAATCTAAAGACAGAATGACAGGAGTAAAGTATTTGAGTAGAAAAAAAACTCATATCATTGTCCTGAAAAGGATGGTGAGGATGGAAGGGAAAGGGTTGAGCAGAAGTATCAGTAGAACTTTAAAGAAGATGATTACACGAGTGAGAACAGTTTTAATTAGCAAAATATAAAAAGTAAACAAATGGGGAAAGAGAAGGGAAGGAGGGAAGGAGGAAAGAAGGAAGGAAGGAAGGAAGGAAAGAAGAAAGAAAGAAAGAAAGGAAGAAAGGAAGGAAGGCAAACAAGCAGGCAGGCAGGCAAGCTTCTATGTTATTCTAAGAAAATAACATTTTGTGCCATGAAGTGGCCAGTGTACATAGAATTTGTTTCACGAACATTCTTTCTTTTGGATTTTTAAAATGTTCTTTATTGTAAAAATAGTGTACAGAGGGGTTACAGTTACATGAGTAAGATGATGAGTACTTTCCTTATCGAGCACTGTTACCTCCTCCTTTGTTTTTCCCCTACCATCCCTTCCCTCCCCACCTCCACAACTCCTCCCTCCCCGGCCAAGTTGTAAAGTTCATTTTCTACCTAGTGTCTTGTACATCTCATTGTTACAATGGGTCAACCTATATCCTTATTTCAGCATTTGTTATTTCCCTTCCCCAAATTAGAAAAATGTATATACAAGATGCAGGGTACCGACGTCAAATACAGTGAAAACAGGGGTTATACCTTGGGGGAAGAACATACAAGGAAAAAAAAACGTAGTACATTTTAGATACATTAAAAACAATAGCTAGAACGATAAAAAAAAACACTGTGTCTGTATCTTGGGATTCATTTCACTTAACATCATCTTATATGGTCATATGTATATAGCTTTTGACCTTTTCTGCTTGTCCTCCACTAATACTAGTTACTGCAAATAAAGGAAACTATGGGACCTATGTTTCTTTGGGCCTGGCTTACTT
>NW_012267332.1:565940-638937 GCF_000151885.1 Dipodomys ordii | reverse complement strand
TTTCCATTTCCTAACAAATGGGGCAATGTCATTCTTTCTGATGGAGGCATAGAATTCCATTGTGTATATATACCACATTTTCTTGATCCATTCATCTGCTGAGGGGCATCTGGGTTGGTTCCATATCTTAGCTATGGTAAATAATGCTGCGATAAACATAGTTATGCTGGTAGCTTTACTATAGCCTTGGTTATGATGTTTGGGTAAATGTCCAAAAGTGGGATTGCTGGATCATAGGGGAGCTCTATGTGGAGTCTTTTGAGGAACCTCCATACTTCTTTCCAAAGGGGTTGAACAAGTTTACACTCCCACCAACAATGCAGTAGGATTCCCTTTTGGCCACATCCCCTCCAACATCTGTTGTTATTAGGATCTTCTTAAGTCGAGATATACTATGAAGATGTACATAATACAGACACTCAGGAAGAGTTATGCATAAGGATCTGCCAAATTAAATTTTTAGTTTGGTTCAAATGCTAAAGTATTTTATTAATGCTTCTATAATTCTGAAAGTTTATTTCCTGTATTTTAGAAGTTGTATATTCTTTGTTCGGTTGGTGACAACATTTAAAAAATGCACCATTAAACTTGTTTTGATCTTTAAGGGCAATCCTGTCTTGGAATGTGAATAGCATAAAACATGTAAATACATTGTAAAACCAATAGTGTTATGGAAATATTAAACACAACTCAAAGCAAGAATACTTAATATAAAATAGAAATGAATAGTGGAGATAGGAAATGGAAATTAAAATCAGGACATCTAAGGAGAATTATCTATTAAACCAAAATGTATATGCTATAAATGTCAGATTTTCATTCATGATTAATGATAACTTTTGTGCTATTTTGGTACCTTAGAAAAGCCCCGATTTTTTCCTGCTCTACTTACTGAACACTTAGGCCTCTAAAAGTCTAAATAAAATAACACTTTTGTTATTTACTTCCTGAATATTGCTAGGTGGAATTAAAATTACCCTATTCTTCCACTGTATTCCCATAATGTATTGTTTTCCTAGCTTACTAATTTGATTTGGAGAAATCAAATTTTAGAGTTAAAATAGACCTTAAAGATAAGATATAATCCAACCTCTCACTTCATAAATGATTTATATAGTTTATTATCACTCCCCTTTGTTAGTAGACTTCCTTATAAACACATTGATCTTTTCCATTAAACTCATATTTTTTAAGTTTAGAATTTATGTTTTATGTTCTTTGGACTCTCAGTGCCTTACAAGAAAAATGCTTAAGAAATTATTATTAATAAATGTTGCAAAATAAATATACATTAAATCAAAAGGGAAAATGGTAAGGTATTTTTCAACACTCTTTGAAGTGAAGTGTTTCCTTTATTTATTGCCTACTCCTGATCCACTCCCTAAACACACTTGTCCTGGTACATCTTGGTATTCCATAGTGGTAACCTCAACAATATGACTGTAAATCCAGGTTGCTCACACCTGTAATGCTAGTTACTCAGGAGGTTATGATCTGAGGATCACAGTTTGAGACTATCCTGGGCAGAAAAGTCCATGAGTCTCTTATTTCCAATTAGCCACTTGTCAAAATGCTGAAAGTGGAGGTATGACTCAAGTGATTGAGAGCCAGCCTAGAGCACAAAAGCTAAGGGACGGCATCTAGGCCTTAAGTTCAAGTCCCAGTACTGGCATGAAAATAAAGAATATGAGGGTAACTCTTTAAAATCTGTTCTCTGTGTAAAGTATCTGTCAGCTGCTGCAGTAACTAGGTGAATAATATTTTCAGAAGAACACATGAGGTGGAGATCTGGATTTCCTGGTCCCTGCTGTGTGTCATGGCTATGTTGATGGCAAATCCGACAAACTATACTGTTTTGTCTTGTCTGATTTGGCTGCACTCAGATAACCTTTCTTCTTCACCATGCTCAGCGACCTTTCCCCTTCTACCATCCTGTTTTTCCCAAACAAAGAACTTTCTTCCACTTGGCTATTGTTAGTATTTGAATTAACAGTAAATTCTTTAGCATCTACTTGGGTTCCCTGTGGTGACTGATTGTTCAGAAGTCCCTCAAAGGCTTGGTACTTTTCCAGAAAATATCTTCAATAGCAAAAAGAGATCATTTAGCAAAAAAGATGCTAATATAGTTATAGCCTTGTAGAAGTTTCTTAAGAATCTCTGAGAATAATCCAACTAAACTAAACTTTTAGGACACATAATATCTTAGCAAGGTAAATGAAAGACAAGCATAATGTGTCAAAATACTTTTAAAAATTATCATTATTAAAAATAATAAATACAGTAATATTTAACATAAATAGTAATGAAATAGAATTCAGTATAATCTCATATTAGTACAGCTGTCTCTCACCCTGGAGATTTCAACTGTGAATGTAGACTGATGGATCACCATTATGTGATTGATTTTTGGGATTTCTGCCACAATGAAGTATTGAAAGGAATGAAAAGTTTGACATTAATCACTAGTGTATTTCTCTTTAAAGTCAGCCTCTGTTTCATCATCTTATCATTCCATGTAAATGAGGTATAATTCTGTACAAAAGAGTTTAACTTCACTTTTAAACATTCCTATGGTTTAAATTAACAGAGCTTTCAAAACATCATAACATGTTATTCCCATTGGTAGGTAGAATTTGATGTGATAAAGGAAAATGTAAATGGAGAGAAATATGATAGAGTTGCTGGAATTGATGACATGCTTAGAGAAAAGTAGAGAAGTCAGTCAGGAATCCATAATTTTGGCTCTCTATGATTTAAAACCCTATATAGCTTTTGACAAGTTACTTTCATTTTTAGTCCTGCATGTAGCCAAGTTGCTTTCAACATCAAATGAGGGTAGTCTGTATGAAAAGAACAAAGCCTTTTGAGATACAGTTACAGATTAACAGATTTAATAGCTCATTATTAGTAATATATTACATTATCATGGAAATAATATATAAATATAAATAAGATGCTACATCATGTTCATGGGTCAGAAGGCATAAAATTGTTAAGATATCTTAAAAAAGACAGATCTATGGATCCCAATTGCTATATATAGCTATAGATTTAAATTTATATATATATATATCTATATATATCTATACATATATATCTACAAATTCAAATTTCTATCAAAAATCCTAACTGGATATTTTACAGAAATTGATATGTAAACCCTAAAATTATTATTAAAAAAGGAAAAAACCCAGAATAGGTCTCCCAATTATTTGTGGAAAGAACAAAGTTAGATGGTTTACATTTCCAAATTTCAAAGGTAAAGATTGAGTGCTACTGACATAAGGACAAACTTTAACTCAATGCAACAGTAGAAGAGAATCCAGACATAAGCACTTATGTTTATGACTAATTGATTCCAACATACATTCTAGGGCCACTTGATGGGAAAAATTAGGATCTTCAACAAACAGTAGTGGGACAGTTTATATATATATATATATATATATATATATATATACACATATATATATGTATATATATGTATATATATATATATATACATGCAAAATAAGCAGCTTGTTCAAAATCACCATGCTCAAAAATAACTTCAGTTAGATGTAACTACTCAATATAAGATAAAATTATATCCTTTTTAGAAGAAAGCATAGAAGTAAGTTTGCTTTGTATTGTTTGTGTTAGTCTTGGGGCCTGAACTCAGGATCTTGGCACAATCCCTGAGCCTTTTTGTTCAAAGCTAGCACTCTACCACTTGAGCCACAGGTCTACTTCCAACTTTTTTTGGTAGCTAATTGGAGATGAGACTCTCATGGATGTTCCTGGCCAGGCTAGTTTTGAACAACGATCCTCAGATCTCAATTTCCTGAGTAGCTAGTATTACAGGTTCTTGCTCCCAGCAAGAGTAATTATTAAATTTGGGTTATGCAATGCTTTCTTAGATATGGCACCAAGCAAAGGTGGCAAAAGAAAATTTGATGTAAATTTTTTAATGTTTTTGTGCCAGGTAGCAGTGGCTCACACCTGTAATTCTAATTACTCAGGAGGCTGAGATGTAAGGATTAAGGTTCAAAGTCAGCCCAGGCAATTAAGTCTGTGAGACTCAAATTCCAGTTAATCACCAGAAAACTGGAAGTGGAACTGTGGACCAAAGTGGTAGAGCACTATCCTTGAACGAAAAATCTCAGGGACAGTACCCAGACCCTGAGTACAGGCCCTATGATCTAAACACACACACACACACACACACACACACACACACACACACACACACACACACACAGATGTTCAATAAAGTTATCAGTGAAATATTAATCAAAAAACATTGTAATATCCCACAATTTATTGTTATATGTTATTTCCCTCATTCACATATACAAGACAGGGTTGGATTTTAGAAATGGTTTGGGAAGGGATACAAAATGTATTTATTTCTCTCCTGCTATCCCCTTGCTCCATCACATCATCCTTAAGGGCCCAGTATCAAGCATATCTCTAGTCTCAAATTACATGCCATGTGAGATAATGAGCTTTATTTGTGTACAGTAGTATTTGTATTTGACTACTATCTGTATTAGCAAGTTTGGCCATCCATCTTATTCATGAGGCAACACCCTGAATAATTGCTGCTTACTTCTCAAAACCAAAATTGTGTTTGAAATACTTGACTCATCAATCATATTAGAAATTGGTTACTTAGTCAAGACAATGTGAAACAAATATGATTCCAAATCTATAATGTGTTACAGAGCAACTACAAAGAAGAGATAACATAATTTTTTTTAAAAAAACTATACACAGGCTATCTCATAATTACTGAGAATTTATGGTCACAAAAGATGACATCTTTTTTTCTTTTAATATAAGATGCTGATAAGAATGCCAGTATTTCACAATATTAAGTTTTTAAATGAAGTTAAAATTCAAAGGAAAGAAATTTCCAACAATTCTTAGTATAGAGAGAGCTTAGTACATTAGTATCAAAAGTGTTCATTGTTCATGGGGGCACAATTATCAAGTCAATTATCTGTAATTTAAGATGATAAGGGCAAATAAAAATTTGTCATGTAATGAGGGAAAACGTTTTGTGGCCTAACATTACCAAGACTGGTTCCAATTATCTACAGACTCCTCAATTCACTACATTCTTCTGGGTAGACTTAGCCACAGGAGCATTCAAATACAAATATTATTCCTTGATTTGTTTCCAAAAGTAGCAATTGAATCACAGAATGGAAAGGACAAGAGAACAAGAAATAACTGAACTTCTTATATTCAATTTGTTCTGCTAATGTACATTTAATTCTGGACCACCAGTAATACTTTTTTTGCTTCATTACGAGGAGAATTTTTAGGTAAACTGTGCAGTGTGATTTTGTGAATTCATCACTCAATTTTAGAAAACATCTGTGTTGTGCCATATTTATTTCATTTATTTGCTAGCCATTTAAAGTTAAAAACTGGATTATTTTTATTTATTTATTTATTTTGGTTGGTCATGGTGCCTGAACTCTGGGCTTTGGTGCTGTCCTTCAGCTCTTCAGCTCAAGGATTGGGCTCTACCACTTGAGCCACAGTGCCACTTCTGGCTTTTTATGTGTATGTGGTCTGAAGAATGGAACCCAGGGCCTGATGCATGCAAGGCAAGCACTCTACCACTGAGCCAACTTTCCAGCCCCTGGATTATTTTTAAATGATTTAAAAAGTAGTTATTTTCCCCAAAGCATTAGTTTCTTCTCAGAAAGATAAGAAAAGACATTTGAACCAAAACAACTATCATCATATCTAAAAAGAATGAATATAATTAATATTTATTTTGTGACATCTATGCAAATTTCTCTATCTAAAACTGTCTTATGGCTAGTTTGTTTGCATCAGCATATAAATAAAATATTTCTTTACAAATAATTTCTTTTAGTCACGTTTAAGTTTCTTTCCATCTAGAACAGACCTCTTCCACTACTACTAACTCAGATTAGTTTTTTAATCCCTAATTACTATTTTAAACTTTCAAGCTTAACTGTAGTCAATTCTAAACAGGTAAACCTTTTAATTTAGCCACATTTCTGAATTATCAGAGGCTATCATACATATTTTAATTCAACATATGTTTCTTGAATACTTATGTGAAAGGCATATTTCTGAGTTCTGTAAATACAGTAATAAAATGACAGGCATGAGTCTAGTCATAGATTATAGACTTATCAAATAGTTGCATAACATTAGATGAGTTGAGCAAAAAGGATATATTGGAAAAGGTGAGAAGGGTATTTTAATTTGTGTGTGTGTGTGTGTGTGTGTGTGTGTGTGTGTGTGTGTGTTGTGGGTTTTGAACTCAAGGCCTGGGTGTTATCCCTGAGCTTATTTGCACAAGGTTAACACTTGAGCCACAGCTACACTTCCAGATTTTTATTTTTCTGGTTAATTGGATATAAGAATCTCACAGACTTTCCTGATCCTTTTAGCTTCAAACCATGATCTTCCTATTTCAGCTTCCTGGAATAGGATTACAGGAGTGAGCCACCAGTGCCTGGTAGAAGGGTATTTTATACAGGTGACCATAGCACATCCTTGTATGTGACGTTTTATCTAGGAGGAGTGTAATATAGAATAAGAGTCTTGCTGTGTTTCAAGTTACCTTAATGATCATGCAGTGCAATTTCTAGACTGTTCTGTGAGCTGACACTATTTAGATGATTGATAAAACATAAAATTTTCAGTGGTTTTATTCCTCAGGTATTATAATGGGTTTATTATTGTGAGTTGGTTTGAAAATGATATGAATGTGTGTGAGTATATATATATATATATATATATATATATTATACATTTATATACGGTTTCCATGTATGTTTGGCTTAAACATTGGCGTGACCAAAACCAAAGAATCTGCGAATACATATAAACTGTTCTGTATGTCAAAATAAATTGTTGACCTGAGCATAAGAATTGTATAATTTCTTATGTAAATTTTAAATGGAGAATCTGGACTGACATGTGGAGATACACATATATTTTTTCTGTTGTGGGGTTTAGCACAGGAAGTAAGTTAGAACATTCAATGAAAGTGATGTGAGGAAGTGACTGGCATGCTTATATGTCTAAGGCATGGAAACTTCAGAAAAAGCGATGCTAATCTGGTATGTAGTAAAGCATACCCAAAAGGTATCTTAAATCTGTTCACAGGTTTTGTAATCGAATATACGGAGATAGTGGTAGATAAAAGAATGAAAGCAAGTGCAATATATGTAATCAAATGGAAGCAGGCACCCAAGAAAGGGCTGTGAAATTATGACTTACTTTAAAATTCACTTGCCAAAAAATATTCTATTCAATTGCACAAACTGGTAACTTATTCTTTTTTTTTTTTTTTTGATCGGTCATGGGGCCTGAACTCTGGGCCTGGACACTGTCCCTCAGCTCTTCAGCTCAAGGCTAGCGCTCTACCACTTGAGCCACAGTGCCACGTCCAGTCTTCCCTGCTTATGTGGTGCTAAGGAATCAAACCCAGGGCCTCATGCATGCAAGGCAAGCTAAGTCAAGTGATATTTAGTTATCTGTACTCTCTAACCCATAGAAAATGTTGAATCTTTAAATAGGTTCAATGCAAAAGAACAATAATTATTTTATGCAGTTTCTTAGTATGGTTTTTTTTTTTGTCAATCATAGGGCTTGAACTCAGGGCCTGGGCACTATCCCTGAGCTTTTTTCTCCCCTCAATCTAGTGGTCTACAACTTGAGCCACAACTTCACTAGTGGCTCTTTGGTGGTTAATTGGAGATAAATGAACCCCAAAATAAGGACTCAAATGTTTTTCTTTTCTTGCGATTGTTTCTAACATATTTATAAGATGATTTCTTTCTTGCTTTGTATGTCCCCCCCCCACTATATAACCTCTGCTTTCACTGCATTTGATGTTGGTATACTTTGTGGAGGGGAAGGGAAAAAACAAATTGTTTAAATAGGGATACAGGTGGACCCATTGCAACAATGAGATGTACAAGTCCTTATGTCGAAAGCTTGATAAGAAATGTACTCATTACCTTGCCCATGTAATTGTAACCCCTCTGTATGGTATTTTCACAATTAAAAAAAAGAGTCTCATGGCCTTTCCTTCCGTGGGCTGGCTTCACACTGAGATTCTCAGATCTCAGCCTCCTGAGTAGCTAAGATTATAGATGTGAGCCACCAGCGCCAACTGCTAATAAGTTTTAAAGAAGGAAAATACACATATCATTAGGAAATTGTAGCTTCATGTGTACTTTACTAGGAAATTGTTGTACTTCTAGGTCATGGAAGTAAAGGAATGGGAAACCCATAGAGGGATATTTTCCCAGTGTTGCCTAAAGATCACTGCAAACAGAAAAGTGATATAAAAATTCCTTCTTGTATTAAACTTCATATACTGAATTCTTCTTTCTTATCCCTTCTCTCAGCTCAATGAAATAGACTTTTTTAATGCTCTAGGTTGAAATTTTATCTATTTTCCCCTCCTATTTTTATACAGATATCATATATTAATTTTCACATGGTATAAAATAATGTAGCCACAGTTTTGGCATGTGTTTATACTGTAGGACACAGAAAACTCAATTAAAGAGCTTTTTGTTTTGTCCATACTCATTCTTCATATGTTTTAGAGGTTCCTTATTCAAGTTAATTACCTAATAGTCATACAACTTAGAGCAGTAATAATCCTTAGATAAATATTCAAGATGTCCCTTCAATGTGGAAAATATTATATCAATAAATCATGAAATTAATCAGCAAAATTTAGTGAAAGTGTTAAAAACTAAAAGAATCAGGCAGAAAAAGCCATTTATTCATTTAGAACCCATATATTTCACAGCAAAATTATCAATAAATTAGGAAATAAGAAGTTCTACCCATTCCTCCAAATTTTACCATGAACAAAGAACAAATATTTAGAATTCACATTCCTAAAAAACTCATTTCTTCAAAATGGACATAGAGTTAAAAACTAAGGAAAGTTTAACTGAATCACTGTGAACTCTAGAATTGATACCGAAATTAAAGTAGCATTACATACCAAAGCAGTATTATGCATCTAAATTAAATTACTGGGGCATTCAGAACCAGAACTCCTAGTCTAAATCATGAAGAGAAATAATTCCACAAACACCTGTTTTAGGATTCTCTTTGTGTCTCTGTTCAATCTTAAGAAGTAAACAACTTTATATAAGGTCACTCAGACAAAGATACATGCAGGGATGAACAGTGGAGTGTATGTGTGTGTGTGTGTGTGTGTGTGTGTGTGTGTGTGTGTAGAGAGAGAGAACTGGTATGATGAAAAGCTACAAATAACTTAGTCTTATGTTAGCCACTATTAAAGTTTGAATGGAAAATGTCCCCTACAGGTTCATGTATTGAAAGCTTGGTCCCCAGCTTGTAATACTCTTTTGGGAAATGGTAGAACCTTTAGGAGGAGGCACCTAGCTGGAGACTTTCTAGAAACTTGTCGTTGAGGCTATATTTTGCTCTGGCTCATTTCTCTGTCTCTACCTTGACTACCTTTCCTTTGTTCACCATGAAAAGAATAACTTCCATAATATGTTCCCACAGTCAGTTTTATGTATTGGTTCACAACAGGCCCAGAAACATGGAGTGAAATGCTAGGCATGGAATGCACTGAAACCTTCAGTCAAAGTAAGTACTATCTCTCCTAAGTGGCTTTGTTTCAGTTATTTGGCCACAGTGATGTGAAAGTAAGTAACATAACTATATAGGAGCTAACAATAGACATTTTAGAAAGCCTTTTAATTAGTAGGTTGCAATGGATCTTCCTTCAAACATTAGCATTATTATCCATTTATAGAAGCCATGTGAAAGTGTGTATGCTGAAACATAATTTACTCAGTACTTAAACACTGCTGTAAAATAAGATAGCATCCAATAAAGTATATGTTTATAAAAATCATATATTCATCATGCCTAAAGCCAATAGTAACAGTTAAAGAAAACTAGTTACAATGTTGACATTAGTGGTAAGTTTAACTTTATCCAAAGTGTATTTCAGACATTAAGAATGAAATTACAGTGTTATTTTTTTAAAAATTATAGTGTTTGCAGGGAATTGGATGTATCTCGAGATGACTATATTAAACCTAGTAAGCCAGGTCCCAAAGAACAAAGGTCATGTGATTTTTTTTTCTCATATGTGTATGCTAGACCTGAAGGATGTGTTTGTGATTGTTGGACTGTTTAAAGTGTGAGGCAGAGAAAAGAACATTAGAGGATAATAATACCCAAATACATTTACATCTGTGTATGAAGATAGCATAGAAAAATCCACTGAAATCTGGTAAATGAATAAATGCTATGGGGAAAGGTGGAGGGTCAGTTTGAGTACTGTATATGCATGTGTAAAATAGTATGATGAAACTCCATTGAATTAGTATATTCCATTTTAACAAAAGTAAATGACAGGAATTTAGAACAGGTCTGTCCAGGTGTGAGTACTAATGGGAGAGTTGAGGTTGAAAGGAAAGGGTAAAGTAAGGAGAATATGGTTGGAATACTTTATTCACTTAAAAATGGGTAACAATAAAGCCGGTTGATACTGGTTTGTTAAGAGGCAGAGGGAAAGTGATGGAGGACATAATAAGTCTGATCGGGGTACACTATATGCATACAAGGACAATGTTAAAGTGTAATTCCCTTGTACAACAAATCAATGAAGATAAAAATGTGAAAAATCAAAACCAGATTGATTTTATCACAGATTTTAAACTATGAGGTAATTATGTCTCTACATATCTTTCTGCAAAAAGGAACAATTTGAACAATTTGTATTTCTAAATGTTATCTATAATACAGCTTCTCTAATTATCCAAACTACTTTTGCATCTTGTCATGCACCTTTCTTATTCTCATCCAAGCTGGGTTTTGTAAGAGTTGCATAGAGTGTCCTGAAGTGAACACTTACATGCATTTTTTTTTTTAGCTGATTACAGGTTAAAACACTTGCTTTTTAAATTCTATAGACTGTTCAATTTCCTCCTCTTCCCTTAGTACAATGAAAAACATTTTGATTAAATTTGCTTGGCTAGCTAATTATTTATGTTGAAAAAATACTTAAAAGCTTTCAAGAGTTGAGGGATAAAGAGGAGAATTGAGAAAATGAGCAATTACTGATCTTGGCAATTAAACATAGGAGTCTGTGGAAAAAATTCACTAATGATCAATACATTGAAAATACATTTCTCTCATTTTATCATGAAATGAAGTAACCATATTGGCTCAAATTTTCTGGGATATTTTGCTGTTGTTTTGTTGTTGCAGTTACTTGGCTGCCCTTACATGACACTTGGAATTCATACCTCACAGCTGAATGAATCTGGCAGGGACTTGAGGATGTAATCCAAGAGAGAATCTGGGATGAACAGTAAACTGGAACATGAAGATGACTGACTGGCTGACTGACTGATTGACCGAATGAATGTCTGATTGACTGGGTAAATGATTAAATACTTACAAAAAGGAAATATATAAGTAAAAGAGTGAATAAGTGTGCATCAAAAGGCTGGAGATGAAGACAAAGAGAAAGATAGTTTAAAAATGACTTCAAGGATATATGAAATTGAAACATATCTGGGCTTTAATATGAGAAGTAGTGGGTAAGGTAAACAATGGGGACAGGGGAGAACAATGGCAAGTATAGTCATAATAATGCATGTACATGTGTGAAAATAGAATGAGGAAACAATGAGATTGGTTGGGGAAGGGGGAGAAGGAGGATGGATAAAGATGAAAGAGGTGACTCTCATCAAGATGCAGATGCTCACGTCTGTAATGCTAGTTCCTCAGAAGGCTGAGATCTGAGGAATGAGGTTCAAAGCCAGCCCATTCAAGAAAGTTCCTGAGATTCTTATCTCCAATTAACCTCCAAAAACCCAGAAGTGGAGCTGTGGCTCAAATGGTTGAGTTCTAGCCTTGAGCAGAAAAGCTAAAGGGCAGCACTCAGGCCCCAAGTTCAAGTGTCATACTGGCACATAAACACACACACACACACACACACACACACACACACACACACACAAACAGAATGGACTTGTTATGTACAAATAATTGAAGTGAATGGGGATAATTTTCAGATACTATTTAAATATAAAATTTCTATCCCTGTATATTTTCCAATACTTTGCCCTTTTGGATAACTGTTTCCTTATTTTTTTAAATGAGAGGCATGAATTGTTTTTAAGGGTCTTACCCTCTACATCACATAGATAAAGTGATATTTTAGGTCTCTGGGAAAATCCTTTAGCCTGAGAGCAACAGTGTTCACTTAGAGGTTATTCAGAGCACATTTGGAAATGTGTAGCAATAGTTCTGGTTATCAGAATGGGAAAGATGGATGTTATTGGTACCTGGAGGTGAAAGTCAGAGAGGCTGCTAGATACTTTTCAATACACAAGAGAGCACCTACAGCAAAGAAGGATCTGAGCCTAACTGTCAATAATGCCAACACAGAGAGCCCAGTGCAGTGGATGTAGGCAAATAAATACTTTCAATTTGTGCTTTCTCTACTGTAATCTGTTCTGACTAGAGAAGTGATTTCCAAATATTTTACCCCCAACGAAACCCACAATCCATTACCTTAATGTTTTTGTATGTTTTTATTGTAAAAATACTGTACAGAAGAGTTACAGTTACATGAGCAAGGTAATGAGTACATTTCCTATTGAACATTGTTGCCTCCTCCTTTGTTTCACCCCTCAACCCCCCGAGTCATTTTACTGGTTCACCAAGATAGCAATCTCTGCTTCATAAATATTGATTTCTATTAAAGAGGATATAGTAGTGTTGTTGACTGTCTCAATTCGAAGAAAATGCAAAGGAATATATAACCTTTACACAAATATGCTGGGGATATTTAAGGCTATTAATGTTATTAAGATCATTTCAGTAAACACAAGTAAGGTGTCCCAAAACATTTCAGCTAGTATTTCAGAACCAAAGGAAGCAGTTTTACCTATTTTTATTGGTTTCTTCCTTATTGTTTTGATCTGTCCTTCATTCTTTTCCTACTTATCTTTTTTTAAATTTAATTTTATTGTCAAGGTGATATACAAAGGGGTTATAGTTACATACATAAGGTAATGAGTACATTTCTTTTAAAACATTGTTACTGCTTCCCTCATATTTTCTCCATTTTCCCTCCCCTGACCCCCAACCTAAGTTGTAAAGTTCATTTCCAACGTATTGTCTTGTGAATATTGTTGTTGTGTTGGTTAACCCTTTGTCCTTTGTCTCACCAATTTGATGTTCCCCTTCCCCTCCCCAAATCGGATAAATGTATGCAAAACACGGGATACCAAAATAAATATAGTGAAAAAAGGGGATTAAAAACATTGATTTAGTCCATCTTTTGATCTTCTTACTCTTCCAGGAGTAGGGAGTATTTTCTGTCCTACACTTGAGGATTTTTCATCAAGAATCAGAAAATAAAAACATGGAGGAAAAGTAACAAAAAATATCCAGATCATTTCAGCCAATTCTGAATGCCTGTCTAATTACACTGTGCCACCAATTCATTCAAACCATTTTAAGATTTAACTTTGTAGTCTAGAACAGTATTTTCCCTGGGCTTCCTTGAAACGTAAGGACTAGTTATACTGTACTAGTCATTACTGTTTGGCTGGTTAAATGTTGGTGGTGAGAGGAATGAGGGACTCCTATTTAACTTTATATCTTGTAGCACTTATTAAATAAAGTCTTTTGTCTGTAAGAAAGGTAAAAATGAATTGAACTTGCTTGTTTGAGAAGCTAAAGACATAGCCTATCTCCAAAGAGCTCCCAGTCTAGTTGGAGATTGATGTTGCAAATGAAAATAAATACAATGAAGTTCTGGGGCAGAAATGGTCACTTTTACTTTCTTCTAGAAGGTGTCATCAAATACATTTTGTTACTCCTCTAGAATAACACTGCAAAGTTCTATAGTTAATGCTTTTATGTGTGTATGTGCTGACACTGGAGCTTGAACTCAGGATCTTGAACTCTTACATAACTTTTTTGGTCAAGGCTAGTGCTCTGCCACTTAAGCCATAGCTCTACTTCTGGCTTTTTAGTGGCTAACTGCAGATAAGAGTCTCACATACTTTCCTGGTTGGCTGGCTTTGAACCACGATCCCCATATCTCGGTCTCCTGGGTAGCTATGATTACATTGCTTACATGAGTTTGTAGTCTGTTTCTGGGACACATGGTACATTTGTGATTATCTTCCCATCTGTTCACTTCAGAGGCTATATTGAGAAAGAATTGAGTCAATGGAATGACAACATTTCTGTTTGGATATAAGTTAAAACTGTGCATTCTAGTCTTCTAGTATTATCATTCTCCATGCTCTAAAATCTTTCGTGCTTCCAATCTTAGGTTAGAAACGTTGGAAAGTTACTTGGTTCATCTCTTCACTCCAGATTCTTCACAAGCCAAGTTCTAGAATGTTCTGTAGTATTTTGCAAGATGATAGGGCTTGTGATGTAGGATGATTGATAACTGAAGTCACTCACATATTATTATTTTACTTAAGCATTTCATTTTGTCTTCGGAGATACTTCCTGAAGCATCTGATTATAGGATTTCATGGAAAATGGCAGTCCTTTGAAAATATATTTGTTCCCACTTTCTGTTATATATTTTGAGTAATTTGGTTGTTAATATTAAGTATAAATATAAGAATACAGCAAGTACATCTAAGAGAGTCTTAGCTGCTACAAGTTTTGGGAGCCATCCAAGGTCCCCAAATAACAAATAAATGATAATTTCATATGAATAAAAATCTGGTATTAACATCATAGAAGAGTAGCAACAACTTATGGATAATAATCTTTTCAGGAAGAACATATGGGCCTCTGGGGTACCATTTAAACTGAACCTTTCAAACTCTACCATAGCACTTAATAGACATAATTAGCTTTTCAATTATTAAATATTTCAAGAGCATATAAAATCATGACAACATGAAGACTAATTTTATTTTATATGATAATGTTAAACAAAACCGTCCAACAGTCAATAGCTACTACACATAGTCTTGGAAATTTGCCCTTTGTTAAAATAAACCCTTAGAATAATAAAACCCCATCATTCCTGAAATATTTATATCACATCCATTTTAAAAGCCTAATAGATTATCGAGTTTTATTTTTCTAGAGTAACCTTCAGAGTTTCAAACTCTAAAGTCATATTGGTTTAAACTATAATTCTTGAATGCTTCCTGAATATTTTACAATTTCTAATTGCAAGAATATGAGATTTTTTCATACTAGAATTGACCAAAAAGCATTCTAGCATAACTTTCTGAATTCAAGCAGTTAAGACTGATTAAAAAGAAATTAGTTCAAAGTCATCTTGTGTGTTTAATTCTGGGTCAGCAAGAATGATTAACAAACTATCACATAAAACCAATAAATACACACTATGGAGCTTCATATGCCCCTTGTCATTGTAGGTGCATTTCCTTATTTAATCCTTAAGACAGACACAATATACGTAAAATTTCATAGGCAAAATTATTATTTTCTCATTTATAGGAAATGACGATTGAAGAGGTTAAGAATGAAGTCCTAAATCACATGTCCTCAGAATCTGGACTCAAACCTAGATCTGCCAACCAAGCACAATTCTCTACATTAGATCTTAATTTTGCTTTCCTGTCCTGAATAATCAATGATTTTTCATGCTCAATTATAGAGGAGAAGAATGATTACAAAACAGATCCCAGTTCCCATAGTATCCCATAAGGCAAATTGAGCAACCAAAGCCGTTAATGAGAAGAAATAGTCTTTTAGCTTGTTTATTATAAGACAATTCTCTTGTCCTAGTGGAAACTAAAGGTTTGGCTGGAGTAACTATATAATTCTTCTAATGTAGTAATAGACATGGATGTTTAATTAACTCAAATGATATTATTTCCATTTCTACTTTGCTAGGCAGCTTTCTGTAACAACTATCTGACATCATGAATTCACAAAGATAAAAAAACTATTTTGGCTTACAGCTTAAAAGGTTCTAGTCCATTATCAATTAGCACCATTGTTTTTAGGCCTGTGGAAAAGGATCACATTGTGGCTAGAACATGCAGTCCAGCTTAGCTTTTTACCTCAGGCCACGAAGAGAGAAAGAGGAAAGGCCTAGGGTCCCACAATCCATTTCAACTGCCCATCACCAGTCACCTAACAAACTCCTAATAGCATCTTCTTGGAGACTAGGCCTCTAAAATGTGAGTTTCAGAGAGATGTAAGATTTAAAGTACAGAATCACCATTCTTTTCTAAGTCCATATGGTTTGGTCTCCGCATTATTGTAAGACATCGATTTTACCTACCAATTTACTTTGTAAAATACTATCAGCTTTATATTGTTTGAAGGTCTTTTTTAACTATTTCATTTCTCAGCTCAAAATTCTTTCCTGTTACCCCAGTTTCTACTAAAGTGTGCCATGCATTGCTTACAACTGAATGTCATTTGTCATTCTAATCATATTGTCCCTTCTCCAACCCCTTAATGAGATCTTCATTCCCAAATTGGTGTCTTCTTTGTCATGAAGGCATTGTGCAAATGTCTACTTTTCTTGATTTACTTAAAAATTCCTGGTTAAGGGACTGGGAAGGAGGCTCAGTGGAAAAGTGCTTGACTTGCATGCATGAAGCTCTGGGTTCGATTCCTCAGCACCACATAAGCAGAAAAAGCTGGAAGTGGCTCTATGGTTCAAGTGGTAGATCACTAGCCTTGAGCTGAAGAGTTGAGGGACAGCACCCAGGCCCAGAGTTCAGGTCCCATAACTGACAAAAAAAATTTCTGGTTAAGCAAAATGCTTAGGTCCATCCTTTGTGTCAATCTATATTATATGCTCTTTAATCTCTCCATTCCATCTCATCTTCCGAATCCAATGACATTTAGTATCTCTGGGAACATTCCTCGTTAAGTCTTCTTTTTATGGTAACTTAAACTTCCTTAGCTCTGTGTTTGTCTTCTCTAGGCTAGGCAAAGACTTGTTCCACTCAGAGATCACAGTAGATTTCTTTGTATGTGTTTCCCAAATCACAGCTGTCTTGCACATTGCCGATACTCTATAAAGTTTTGCTGAACGAATACATGAGCAAGTTCAATATGAAATAGCTTTTTAACAAAGACAGTATTTCCTAAGGCATTAACCTAGAGGTGATGATAAAATAAGCCAACACACTTTAAAAGACCATAAAGCCATAGAGCATACAGTTATACACTTTATACAATAAATCAGATAATTTGGAAAGTAATTTTATATTTGTACTGGCTCCTTATAAGCAATGCTCATTCTATATGTATTGTCATGATTCCAATTTTAATTTATTATAAAATAATATAAAAAGTAGAGCATTTGTGTGTCTGTGTATACTTTTCATAACTTTATGTAAATGAGACAAACTTTAAAATATTAATATAAGAAATAGTTTCTCTGTATGGATTCCTCAAAATTTCTCTCTGTCTTTTGCTACCCATAACCCTTACAAAAAGAATTACTGTCAACTCTCTTACTGAGTAGGTTACAATATAAAATAAATGTCTAAATTTGTTTCCAACTTCTTTCACTTAAAGTTGAAAACCATTTGCTTGAATTTTGGCTTGTATAATATTTCAAGTGGAATATATTTCACTTGGGAAATATCTGTTTTTAAAGATGTTGAAACAATTTTCCATTTTGAATTTCTGTTTCGCTTGATTGTCTCTTCTCCCTGACCCTCTTTTCTATCAATACTCTCTGTGAGAAATTATAGCAATAGTTTAGATACTTAAAGGTAACAGCTCATGAATTTATTTTTAAAATATTATTTGCTTACATCTGTTTTGCATAAATGTATTCATCTACTGAGACATGCAAGTTTTGGTTCATTTAATTCATGAAAGTGTGAGACAGGAAGAGGGAGAAAGAGTGAGGTATGCATAATCATGGACAATTGATTATTATTTAATATTAATTGAAAAACAATTATTTTACATAAAGACATTCTAATTGATTTTAAAAATTAAGAAAATGAACTGCACTTTTTCGAAGTGAGAAACATTTCCCACATAACATAGGTTTCCTTAAGACACTTCAGTTTTACAAAGGGTCCCTGTCTCGTCTTAAATACGTGCCTGTTAAAGTGACAGTTACAAGCATGTTTTTATTAGCTTTTATTCTTCATCCAACAAATTAAGAGGACTAAGCTGTTTCAGAAAACAACACAGCCATTTTCTTAGCTCCAAATTCAGGGAAGAATATGGAATGACTTAATATTTAGCCAACTCTGATGTTCAGTGAAACTGTGTTTTATAAAATAAATATACCCGTGGTGAAATAAATCACCTTTTGAAACAGTTTAAAAACAACTGTAATTTTTTTTAATCAAAGACCTTTTTATATATGCTTTTACTACTATTTGGTCTCCTCACGCCCCCCAGTGGTTATACAGAAGAGGCACAGAAAGTTCTAGATAACTACAAATGTTTACTTTTTAAATATATGCAGCTCTAAAAATAAATAAATATATGCGACTGTATTCTTTAAATTTTCTTCAGGTCATTTTATAAATGGATAATATTATCATAGGTACGTATACCACAATAAATAAGTAGCAGTATTTTTTATGCTGGTGCTGGGGCTTGAACTCTAGACATGGGCACTGTTCCTCAACTTTTGCAACTCTGAAACTGGGTACCAGTAGCACATGCCTGGAATCCTAGCTACTCAGGAGGCTAAGATCTGAGGGTCAGTGTTCAAAGCCATCCCTGACAGGGAAGTCTCCACTAAACCACCAAAAAGCTTGAAGTGGAGCTGTAGCTCACGTGAAAACGAGCTAGTTTTGACAAAAACAAAAAACAAAAAGAATCTCAGGGATAGCATTCAGGGCCTGAGTTCAAGACTAAGGACTGGCACAAAACAAAAAACTCATATTTTTCTCATAATCTTAAAGGAAAACAAAAATAAACTGGAACTTGTCACTTACATTCATAATCCCAGCACTAAGGAGGAAGAGGCAGGAGGATTACAAATGTAAGGCCAACTTGAACTACAGAAGGAGATCTTGCTTTAAAAAGCATAAGCAGGGCTGGGAAGTTGGCTCAGTGGTAGATTGCTTGCCTTGCATACATGAGGCCCTGGGTTCGATTCCACAGCATCACATAAGCAGAAAAAGTTGGATGTGATGTTGTGGCTCAACTGGTAGAGCACTAGCTTTGAGCTGAAGAACTAAGGGACAGCACCCAGGCTCAGAGTTCAGGCCCCACGACCGACTAAATAAGTAAATAAATAACAAAAGCAAAAACACATTTATAACAATAGTAAATAAAAAAAAGCAGTAAATCCAAAGATTATGGTATAAAAATCAAGAGAGAGAAACCTAAGTTAGCCAAATTGATATTTTCTTTCTTGTTTCTTGAAAAATTAAAGATGGAACAATTACAGCATATGTAATTAGATCTCTATAAGATGCCAGAGAAAACAGTTATAATTGCCAAAATTAGATACCTACATCGACTTTATTCTAAGGGTTACAGTGAAAAGTTGTTAGAGAATTTTTTCTTTTGCATTGCCATATATTAAATTTTATTGGCAAATATTAATCACGCATAGTAAGAGGTTTCATAAAGGTTTTTTGAGTATCTTTGTTATCTTTAAGTAGTGGTACAAAGGAGTTGCCCTTCACTGAAGCAGTTTACAAATACAGTGTATCTTGATCAATGTCACTCCTAACCTACCCTTTCCCTTACTATCTTAATTTTTGGTCGTGTATTTATTTATTTTTGCCTTTTCACAAAGCAGTTTATATGTAGGGGATAGGGGTCAAAAATGAAAAGGGGAAGGGTTAGAATGCAGGCAAGATGTTAAAGTGGTGAAAGGAATTTTTTTTTTGTAAAAACAGCCTTAATAGAGCAGATTCTGAGTCTGGGATAAATGATTCAACATATAGATACAAGAATATAAAGAGTACAAAGCCAGTTATGCAAAGTGAGGGTACTCATATCCTTCTTTCTGCATCATCAGCTATATCAAGCCATGTGTACAAATAAATGTAAAGATCTGATTCCTGTCAAACCATGTTTTACAATGGCCACAAGTATACACGGTGGTAGAGAATACACAGTAGTGTGGTATGAGATTTAGGCTGGATTACCTGACTTAGGGAATAATAATACTGTATGGTTAAATAATAATCAGTGATGTTAGAATTTTGGAAAAATTTTTATATGTTTTTATTGTAAAAAATACTGTACAGAGAGGTCACATTGACATGAGTAAGTTAATGACTACATTTCCTATCCAACATTTTTACCCCCTCTTTTGTTTTTTCCCTAACATCCCTTCCCTCCCCACCTACCCCCAAGTTGTAAAGCTCGTTTTCAGCGTAGTGTCTTGTACATCTCATTGTTACAATGGGTCAACCTATATCCTTATTTCAGCATTTTGTTATTTCCCTTCCCCTACCCAAATTAGAAAAATGTATATACAAGATGCAGAGGACCGACATCAAATACAGTGAAAACAGGGGTTATACCATGGTAGAAGAACATACAAGAGAACCAAAAATATCACATAGTACCTTTTAAATACGTTAAAAACCATAGCAAGAAAGAAAAAAACCACTTGTGTCCCTATCTTGGGGTTCAAGAAATCTAATAACAACTGATGCTGGAGGGGATGTGGCCAAAAGGAACCCTACTGCATTGTTGGTGGGAGTGTAAACTTGTTCAACCACTTTGGAAAGCAGTATGGAGCTTCCTCAGAAGACTCCACATAGAGCTCCCCGATGACCCAGCAATTCCACTTTTGGGCATTTTCCAAACAGTCACAAACAAGGTTATACCAAAGCTACCAGCACAACCATGTTTATTCCAACATTATTTACCATAGCTAAGATATGGAACCAACCCAGATGGCCCTCAGTAGATGAATGGATTAAGAAAATGTGGTTTATTTATACAATGTAATTCTATGCCTCCATTAGAAAGTGTGACATCATCCCATTTAATGGAAAATGAAAGACTTGGAAAAAATTTATATTAAGTAAGCCAGGCCCAAAGAAACATAGGTCCCATGGTTTCCCTTACTTTCAATAACTAATATAAGTCTAGTACAAGCAGAAATTCCAAAAGCTATGTACATATGACCATATAAGATTATGTTAATTGAAAACTTGATTCTTTTAGTGACTGTTTCCCACAAAAGAATTTTTTTGTTTCAAATACCAAATTTATGATGAGATCAACATCTACTGAGAAAATATATATTGAAAAATATTTTACACAAAGGTAGATTTATTATTTTAGTTATAAGGCTTTACTTTACATTTTATTGTTTGTACAAAAAATAATTTGCTAATTTGCAAAACAATAGTAAGCATAAATGCATGTTTTATTGTTTATTAATTGCCAAAATTAAATTGACAAACATATGTTATTTGGCTATATGCCTATTTGTATGTACATATATTACATACATTTATGTGAGATACTAAATTTAAATTTTAGGGAATTTTTTTATATATGTTTTCTAGTTTTATATAATATTTATATGCAGATGCCCTATGGGTTATGGTGATTCTATTTACATTTTCTGACTTTACAATGGCTTGAAAGTGATGTGTTCACTAGAAACTATATTTTGAATTTTGCTCTTGTCTTGGTACATGCATATATGAGTTACTATTTAGTATTCTATCATATAAATATATTATTTACTCACCAGTTAGACAATTTTATTTCTAATTTTTGACATTAGAAATGCTAAAATTACCATCTTCCTATGTATGACCTATGTACAGTGCACTCATGTAAAATAAATACTGAAAGTGTAATTTGTAGGATTATAAATTCTATACATTTTCAATTTTCCTCAGGACAATGCCAATTGTTTTCAAATTGGCTATATAAAAGTGTAATGCCACCTGCTGAAGTTGGTAATAGAATTAGAAGTAACTGTGATATCTCTGTTACAATTTGAACAGAGCTCTTTCCTTTCATTATTACAAAATCAGTGTCAATTGTGTTGACATGTTTTCTTTATATCTTCTATAAATGTAATGTATGTTTGTTGCATTATGACAATAATACATAATTTCTTAAACATTTTATTGTAAAGATACTGTCCAGAGGGTTTACAGTTACATAAGTAAGGTAATGAAACCATTTCTTATTGAGCATTGTTACACCCTCCTTTGTTTTGCCCCTACTGTCCCTTCCCTCCCCAACTTTTCCCCATCCCCCACCATGTTGTAAAGGTGGTTTTCCACATAGTATCTTGAACATCTCATTGTTACATCGGTCAACCTGTATCATTGTTTCAGCATTTTGTTATTTCCTTTCCCCTCCTCAAATTAGAAAAATGTATATACAAGATGCAGTGAACCAAATCAAATACAGTGACAACAGGGGTTATACCATGGAGCAAGAACACACAAAAGAAACAAAAAAATCACATAGTACATTAAAAACAACAGCAACAAAGATAAAACGTCTTCTGTCCATATCTTGGGAGAGAATGATGCTTAGCATCATCTTATATGGTCATATGTACATAGCTTTTGACATTTTCTGCTTGTTTGGTAAGATAATTCTAGATGTATACTAGTTATTGCAAATAAGGGAAACCATGGGACCTATGGGTCTGGCTTAATTCACTTAATTTTTTTTGCTATCTTTTATTGTGAAAATACAGTACAGAGGGGTTACAATTACATGAGCAAGGTAATGAGTACATTTCTTATCAAGCATTGTTGCCTCCTCCTTTGTTTCCCCTTACCATCCTTTCCCCCTCCTCCTTCCCCCACCCACTCCCCATGGCAAACTTGTAAAGTTTGTTTTTCTTTTTTTTCTTTTTTTTTTGTAAGGATTAAGGTTTGCAGCTATTTTGATTTACAAGTATACTTTTTTTAATTTTTATTTTTTTATTGTGAAAATACTGTACAGAGGGGTTACAATTACATGGGCAAGATAATGAGTACATTTCTTATCAAGCATTGTAAATTTAACACAATGAAATAAACACTGATACACTGAAGCCTAGTTAATAGTAGTGTAACAGTATGTATAATTTTGATGATTACATTATTTTAAACAACAAACCGCTGAAAAAATAATGCCGATAAAATTCTTGATCATTACTGAAGCTAAACCAAGATGAGGTAAACCATCTTAACAGGCCCATATTCAGCAATGAAATAGAAACAGCAATATGAGAACTCCCATCTAAGAAAAGCCCAAGACCAGATGGATTTACAGCCGAATTCTACAAAGCCATCAAAGCAGAGCTCACAACAATACTTCTCAAACTCTTCAATAAAAAACAGGCCCATATCAGCAATGAAATAGAAACAGCAATATGAGAACTCCCATCTAAGAAAAGCCCAAGACCAGATGGATTTACAGCCGAATTCTACAAAGCCTTCAAAGCAGAGCTCACAACAATACTTCTCAAACTCTTCAATAAAATTGAAAGAGAAAGTTCACTACAGAATTCTTTCTATGAAGCCATCGTAACCCTAATCCCAAAACCAGGTGGGTATTAATCAAAGAAAGAGAACTATAGACCCATTTCTTTGATGACCATCAATGCAAAACTTCTCAACAAAATTTTGGCCAATCAACTTAAACAATTCATCCAAAAAATCATACACCATGATCAAACAGGACTCATCTCAGGGATGCAAAGCTGTTCAATTATGCAAATCAATTAATATAATTCATCACATCAACAAGAGCAAGGATAAGAACTACATGGTTATCTCAACAGATGCAGAAAAGGCATTTGACAAGATCCAACACCCCTTTATGATGAAGGTTCTGGAAAAATCAGGAATCCAGGGAACATTCCTCAATACAATAAAGGCTGAATATGACAAACCTACAGCCAGCCTTATACTTAGTGGCGAAAAACTAAAGCCATTTCCTCTTAACTCAGGAACGAGACAAGGATGTCCACTCTCTCCACTTCTCAATCTGGTATTAGAATGCCTAGCTACAGCAATAAGACAAGATGCAATCATAAAGGGGATCCAAATAGGGACAGATGAAGTAAAACTCTCCCTCTTTGCAGATGACAGGATCTGTTATTTAAAGAATCCCACGGACTCCACTCCCAAATTACTCAAGCTGATTCAAAGATTTGGCAAAGTAGCAGGGCATAAAATTAACCCTCAAAAATCAATGGCTTTTCTGTATGCCAATAATGAGAAAAGCGTGGCTGAAATTAGGAAAGCAACTCCATTCGTAATAGCCTCACAAAAAATAAAATACCTAGGAATTAACCAAAGAAGTGAGGGACCTCTATGATGATAACTTTAAAAACCTGAAAAAGGAAATCAAAACAGAACTTAGAAAGTGGAAAAACCTTCCATGCTCCTGGATTGGAAGGATCAAGATAGTGAAAATGGCAATACTTCCCAAGGCTATCTACAAATTCAATGAGTTACCTATCAATATTCCAGCCTCATTCTTCAAGGAAATAGAAGAGGCAATCCAAATATTCATATGAAACAATACAAGATCCTGAATAGCAAAAACGGTCCTTAACAGAAAGTACGGTGCTGGAGGAGTATCAATACCAAATTTCAAACTTTACTATAAAGCCATAATCATCAAAACAGCTTGGTACTGGCACAAGAACAGACCTCAGGACCAACGGAATAGAATCGAGAACCCAGAAATGAACCCACAGACCTATAGCCATCTAATCTTCGATAATGGAGCTAAAAAAATAGAATGGAAGAAAGACAGCCTCTTCAGTAAATGGTGCTGGCAAAATTGGTTAACTACTTGTAGAAAACTAAAGCTAGATCCTTATATATCACCCTGCACCAAATGGATCAAAGACTTCGGAGTTAAAACAGACACTCTGAAAACATTACAGGATGGAATAAGAGAAACCCTAGCTCTCCTTGGCACAGGCCAAAATTTTCTTAATAGAGACCCAGAAACACATAAAGAAAATTTGGACAAATGGGATTGCATGAAATTGCAGAGCTTCTGCATGGCAAAGGACATAGGTAGCAAGATCAATAGAAAGCCCATAGATTGGGAGAAGATCTTCACTATTCTTACAATGGACAAGGGTCTCATATCTAAAATATACCTGGAACTCAAAAAAATTAAATCCCCCAACAACAAATCTTCAAAGAAACAACTGCCCAATAAATAAGTGGGCTACAGACTTAAAGAGAAACTTCTCTGCAGAGAAAAGAAGGATGGACAATAGACACATGAAGAAATACTCAACCTCTCTAGCCATAAAAGAAATGCAAATCAAAACAGCATTGAGATACCTCCTCACCCCAGTTAGAATGACTATAATCAAGAACTCTAATAACAACAGATGCTGGAGGGGATGTGGACAGAAGGGAACCTTACTGCATTGTTGGTGGGAGTGTAAACTTGTTCAACCACTTTGGAAAGTAGTATGGAGGTTCCTCAAAAGACTCCACATCGGGCTCCCCTATGATCCAGCAATCCCACTTTTGGGCATTTACCTAAATGATCACAAACAAGACCATAGTAAACCTATCAGCACAATTATGTTTATTGCAGCATTATTTACTATAGCTAAGATATGAAACCAACCCAGATGCCCTTCAGTAGATAAACGGATCAAGAAAATGTGGTATATATACACAATGGAATTCTATGCCTCCATCAGAAAGAATGACATTGCCCCATTTGTTCGGAAATGGAAAGACTTGGAAAAAATTAAGTGAAGTAAGCCAAGCCCAAAGAAACATAGGTCCCATGGTTTCCCTTATTTGTAATAACTAGTATATGTCTGAGACAAGTAGAAAATGTCAGATATGCTGATGTTAGGTGAAATGAACCCCAAGATAAGTATTCAAATGTTTTTACTTTCATTCGATTGTTTGTAACATATTTATAAGATGATTTCTTTGTTGCTTTGTATGTCCCCCCCCCCACGCCCCACGATATAACCCTTGCTTTCACTGTATTTGATGTTGGTATAATTTGTGGAGGGGAAGGGAAAAAACAAATCGTTTAAATAGAGATACAGGTTGACCCACTGCAACAATGAGATGTACAAGTCATTATGTCGCAAAACGAGCTTCACAACTTTTGCAGGGAGGGGGGGGCGGGTAACGGAGGGGAAAGGATGGGAAGGGTAAACAAAGGAGTTGGCTACAATGCTTGATAAGAAATGTACTCAATATCTTGCCCATGAAATTGTACCTTGTCTGCACAGTATTTTCATTAAAAAATTCTTGGTCATAATATTAAGAAATACAATATATAAATTGAAAATATGATTGCTTAAAACTTGAAAATGGAAGTGAACCCATTTGGATAGAGTCAGAGTTTAATGTAATCTGGAAGGGGAGGAGTTCTGACCAAAACGCTATCTTTCAGGTTAACAGAAGAGAAAAGCAGCAGAGTTTGTCTCAAGGCTGGCTGCAGCTAGCTTCTTCAGGTAGAGTAGACCCCGTTTTCAGCTCTCGCGTGGCCTTCACGAAGACTTTCCTTGTGACACCGCCCCATCCATGACGTCTTGTACATCTTATTGTTGCAATATTTTTTCCATTTTTCCATTTTTTAACAAATGGGCTGGTGTCATGCTTTCTGATGGAGGCATAGAATTCTAGTGTGTGTGTGTGTGTGTGTGTGTATATATATATATATATATATATATATATATATATATATATATATATACCACATTTTCTTGATCCATTCATCTATTGTTTGTGATCATTTGGGTAAAGTAATTTAATAAGTTTATTATAGTAATTACCTTCTGTCTGTATAGATTTGATTGATAACTTTCACACTTTGTTTTTATTCCTTTTTAAATAGCATCTTCAAATAGTCTTAGAAAAGAGATTCAACTTAACGTGTCCAACTATGTATATAACATAACCTGATCAGAGCTGTCCATCTAGTCCATCTTCACTCATTTCCTCAAGTTTCCTGGTTCTTAGTTCCATTTTCATATATGTCCATTGAATATTATGACTGTATTCACCCACCATTCGATTCCTCTTTTAAGTGGCTCTTAAATGCACTAATGACAAAACCATAGCACACACTTTCACCTTGCCATTACAATATAACATCATCTTCTTGGGAGTAGTTTTGGTGGAACAATGTGTTTGAAAACTCAGATGAATAAGTAATAAAGCTTGCTTTGAATCAGAAAATTAATGTTGCTATGTGTAAATATATCAAATGACTATGTTTATATGTAAATGGTTCATAACCACTCTGAGCAGATGATGATGCAAGGAGTATTTGAACAGCTTTACTCTATGGCTTCTCTTTTCATCGTGACTTCCTCAAGTGAAAAAAGAAAATATTCCTCCCAAAGGAGTGCACGATAAGCCGATGAACCAGAAGTCTTGGTTTCTCCTCTGAGCAATTATGGAGTATACATGGAAGAAATGATGATAACATTTGTTGAATAGGTTTATCTGGAAAAAAAGTTGTAGACAAACTCACTTGAGAAAAATAGAAAATAACTTTTAAAACACGGTGGTCCTATTAATATGAGCTTCATGGGTATTGCTTACCTGGGAGTAATTGGTGCAGAATTAGGTTATTTATATTTCCAAACATGTTGTTCCCATTTATGTTTTCCTACAACAAAATATGATTTCTTGCTGGGACTGAACACACGTATGCTGTGTATTCATTTCCTTCCTTTTATGTTGTTCCTAGAAAACTACTGGAGAGAAATCTACAAGTCTGAGAAGCAGCAGAAGCTTAGCGTAGGGATCATGCACATCTATAGGACAATTTGAGGGGTCTGAAATTGTAACAAGTTCAAAATAATGGCAATGTTTAAAAAGCTGGCAAATGACCATCTTTCTCCCTTCCCCCTCTTTTTAAGTGTTCCTTGCCAGCTGCATTCTTTAGTCACTAATTCATGCAGTATGGTTTGCAAGGAACTTTAAAGCAATATTTTCTCTGTTGCTATTCCTTACATTTTCACTTGTGGCCTAAATGATCTATGTAGGAAATATTTACTTTGAGGCTTTGGTTTGGCTCAAAAAATGCTAACTGATCAAACTCAGGCAATGTGTCCATTGATCTCAGCAATGGAATCTTTGAGTATAGAATAACGTACAGGCAAGCGGCTCCAAAAAGATTCCAAGTTATGTTTGCAGATTGAATGATTCTAATGTTCTCCCATGTCTAAAAGATAGGATGCCATTTCAGTTCTTTTTGAATTTTTATTTTTGTCTTTAGCTAGTCCTCAGGTTTCAATAAGGCTGTTTTCCTGGGAATGTTTTAAGATAGATCTCAGGGTGACCTTTTGGTAGTTCTCAGGAGAAGGTTGCTATTAAAGTCTGAGGCTTGACCCCAAGCAGTCTCTCTGATTCCTTGTTTGAGAGATGCAGATTTTCTGTCATGATGAGATTTTATTCACTCTCCTCAGCAGAAGCCAAGAGTGAGTCTGCTCTGCTTTGAAAAGTATGAGCAAAATAAGCCTCTTTTCCTCATTAAGTGGTTTGCTGTGGTACTTCATTATGGTAGCAATAGCTGACTAATACAGCATGTGAGGATTGATTTTTCCATGGAGCCTAGATTTCTCCACATATTTTGTGACACTTTTCTTAGTGATTTAATTTCTTTTTGGTTTTAGGTTCAGATTACTGTACATACACAGGAAAAAAATAATGATCAACATTAAATGGGACAAACTTGCATGCATCTTACATAAGGAAACAGAGTTCATGAACTTGTTTCCACATTATTTCATTATTCTTCTGGAAGTTCAATTACCATCACGTCTAATTTCTCTCAGGCTTTACTGCTTCATTACCTCTTGTTGATATGTTCTCACACTCCTGCTGCCTTCTTTGCCTTCATATGTCAAAATGTGCAATAAGAAATGGAAGTCCCATGAGTCTGAATTGGAGGCCAAACCTTAATGGAGAGGTCCAGCAGACATCAGGATGCTGGAATTTTCCAGGGTAGCTCTCAAGTCAAACATGATTTAGAAACTGGATTCTCTACTTATTCAGTGGCCTGGCTTGCTATAAGAGCCACATGAAAGGAGTAACTAAAATACAAGCAGAGAAAAGGGTTTTGGAATGCACTGACCACTATGTATATATTAATTAAAATGATGTGAATTGCATTGGAATACTTAGTAAAGACTCTGAAAAATAATGTCAAAATTTAACACCATGAAAGTAATAGGCCTAATGGAAGGTTCAAGGACAGAATGATTTGCAGAAAAAGAAAAAAAAGAACCAAAAGAAAACAAATCTCTTTTTCCTCTATACTTTCCAGAATTTTTAAGCCTCTGACTGCAGGTGTATAAATCCCAGGACTTGATTTAAAACTCTTATGTCTAACTTGGAGAGAGCTGCACAGTATTCTGGAGTTTTTCAGGAAATTGTAAAAAGTGTAGAATATGATCCTGCCAGAGTTAGTCTTTGGCAAAAATATGGAAAGAGAGTTTCTCTTTAGTAGCTCATCTTATTTTTCAGAGATTTCTCCTTTCCTATTTTCAACACCCAGTCTTATCCTATACCACACTTCCTCTGTAGTGCCTCTACTCTCTCCACTGAGAATTTCCATTCAGGTGTGGTCTCACAGAAGTCTAGAGAGAACAACTTCTATTCCTCATTAATAAAATCATCCTTATTATGCCTCTCTAAGATCTGTCAATTCTATTGATACAGTGTGAAGATTACAAAGGGGCCATTGCTACCAAGATAAACATTGATGGTTTTCATGGTAATATGCATTTGCCATTTTAACCATTTTAAAATGTACAAATCCTTAGCATTAAGCATTTTCACAATGTATTGTACTGATCACTCCTATCTATCTCAAGAATCTTATATCACTTGAAGCAGAAACCCTACAACATTTAACATTTAACAGTCACTCCATTCTTTCCACAGTCCCAGACAACCATGAATCTTTCTGTGGTTCACATAATGGAGTCATCAATATGTGATGTTACATTTCTGGCTTTGTTCATTCTATCACTGTTCTCAAGCTTCATTCATATTGGAGCATGTATTACGACCTTAACCTGTGTATGGCTGAAAAAATATTTCAGTGCATGGAATACATTTCATTTTGTTTATCAGTTCTCTTGATAGGTGATTGTTTTCATGTCTGGGTATTGTGAATAGTGCTATCATTTTGCATATTCCATACAAGTTTTTGTTTGAACACCTATTTTTTTATGCTGTTGGATATATGTCCTACGAGTAGAATCTCTGGGTCATATGATGTTTCTTTTGTGTGTGTGTGATGGTCTTAGGGCATAAACTCAGGGCCTGGGCACTGTCCCTAAGCTTTTTTGTTCAAGGATAGTGCTCTACCACTTGAGCCACACCTCCACTTCTGGCTTTTATTTTGGTGGTAAATCTAGTGGACTTTCCTGCCTGGGCTTGCTTCAAATCTTGATCCTCAGGTCTTACCTCCTAAGTATCTGGAATTACAGGTGTGAGCCACGGGCATTGACATGATGTTTCTATGTTTAATTTTTGATATGCTATTAAAAACTTTTCCATAGTAGTTACATCGAAGTACATGGATTTCAATTTCTTCAATTTCTACTTTTTTAACATGGCTATCAGAGTGGGTTTGAAGTATCTCATTTTGGTTTTGAGCCTCATTTGCCTAATGCCAAACTATGTTTAGCATATTTTCATGTGCTTATTAGTCATCTGGTGATCATCTTTTGATTAAATGTCAACTCAGATCCTTATCTCATTAAAAAAATCAAGAAAGCACTTGAGGGAACTATCAAGGCCTCTAGATACATTATGTAACTCTACTTATTTGGTAATTACCAGGTTGTGTACAAAGGTAAAAGTCTCAACTAAATTATCCCTCAACTAAACACAATTTTTAAAAAATAATTGAAAACACTTAAAGCTCTCCTTTTGGAATACAATTTAATAAGGGAAAAGAATTTCTTTTTTAATGGGCAACTTGCTTTCTTAGAATATAGAAGTGTATTTTTGTAATTGCTGTTAGCATTTTGAATGTAACTACTATTAAAGTTAGATAGTCTTTTTTTTGTGGGGGGGGGGATTCCGGTCGTGGGGCCTGAACTCTGGGCCTGGGTGCTGTCCCTCAACTTTTCAGCTCAAGGCTAGCACTCTACCACTTGAGCCACAGCGCCACTTCCGGCTTTTTTTTCTTTTTGTTTATGTGGTGCTGAGGAATCGAACCCAGGGCCTCAGGCATGCAAGGCAAGATCTCTACCACTGAGCCACCTTCCCAGACCCAAGAATTAGTCTTTCTAACTTCAAAGTCCAAAGAAACAAAAATGAGAATCTCAGGAAACAAAACAAAATAAATGGAAAATGTAAGGAATAATGAATAAAATAAAATAAATACTTCAGTTGTGGCCTTATGTGAGAACACACTGAATTGTCTGTGAAAGGCAGAGCTCATTAAATTGTAAAAAAAAAAAAAAAGTCAAAAAAAGTCAGATTTATTTCACTTACAGGATATGAAAGAGTGAAAACAGAAACACTGATAGCAAACACAAGCAAAAAGAGATCAAAAGGTGAACAAAGACAAAGGAACTGGTGTACAATGTGCAAAAGGCATAATTTATGAAGAAATCTGAACACAAAAGCAAATAACATATCTACATATACACATATAGACATGCACTGTCTATGATCTAGATATGATCTTTTCTGCCTTTCAATTTTTGTGTACTAAAATATATTTTAAAATTAATTTTAAGCCTGGCGCTGGTGGCTCACGCCTGTAATCCTAGCTACTCCGGAGGCTGAGATCTGAGGATCGCGGTTCAAAGCCAGCCCGGGCATGAGAGACCGTGAGACTCCTATGTCTAGTAAACCACCAGAAAACCAGAAGTGGTGCTGTAGCTCAAGTGGTAGAGCACTCGCCTTGAGCTGAAGAGCTGAGGGACAGCGCCCAGGCCCAGAGTTCAAGCCCCACGACCGACCAAAAAAAAATGTCTTAAAAATTAATTTTAAAAAGTAATAACATTTAAAAAAGCCATGAGCCCCCCAAAATGTATTGATTTGCCTTCTGGTTGTTCAATTGTAATAATTATTTACATATTCTGAATATTTGACATATATTAGATGAATGATTAGGAAATATTTTCTTTTATTCTGTGATACAAAAATTTTGATGAAATTCTATTTACTTTTCTCTTTTTTTCTTTGTGGGTTTTATGTCATGTATTTAAAAGGTAATATAAAATTGAGTGTGAAGATTTGCCCCTATATTTGTTTTAAAAGTCTCAGAGATTTATTTCCTATACATTAAATACATTATCCATTGGGGTTAATTTTTCTGCATGGTTTAGGGGAAGGATGATCTCATTCTTTTGCAGATGGATGTTCAGTTGACTCAACAACATTTTTTAAAGAGACAATTCTTTCCTCATTGGAAAGTAATATCACCACTCTTCTTAAAAATTAACTAGTCATCTGGCACTGTTGGTTTATGCCTATATTCCTAGCTACCTAGGAAGCTGGGACCTCAAGGATCTTATCTCCACTTAACCAATAAAAACCCAAAAGTGGAACTGTGGCTCATGTGGTGAATCACCAGCCTTGAGTGATAAAAGTAAGGGACAACACCCTGGCACTGAGTTCCAGCCTTACTCCAGCTCTAGTATACATACACACAACTCAATTAGTCATGTATGTATGGTTTTATTTTAGGCCTTTCTAGTCTATTTCATGCATCTACATGGCTCTTGCTATTTTACTATCATAGCTTAGATTATTGAATGTTTGAATTAAATTGTGACATGGGGAGGTAAGGGTCTCAATTTTGTTCATTTAAAAAAATTATTTTAGCTATTCCAGGCCCAAGCAATTCCATATGAATTTTAGGATTAGATCTTTTTCTATGAAGAAAATGTCATTTGGTATTCTGACATGGATTGAATTGACTCATACAGTGCTGTTGGGTGAATTCTAGTTTTCAGGGACAGGAGGTGTGACTCATATCTATAATCCCAGCTATTCAGGAAGTAGAGACCAGGAAGATTGAGGTTCAAGGTCTGCTCAGACAAAAATTAATGAAACCCTTACCTCAGTCAATAATGTAGATACAGTTGTATAGACTTGTGATCCTAATTCTTTAGGAGGCCATAGGATGTTCATTACCTTAGGCCAGACTTGGCAGAAAATGCAAGACTCTACCTGAAAAATTAAAGCTAAAAAAGGCTGGGTAAGTGGCTACAATGGCAGGGCACCTGCCTACCTGTCAAATATGAGGCTACAAGTTTAAATTTTATCTTTCCATTAAAAGATCCACACCTTGAGCTGGTAATGTGGCTCAGTGGTAGAGTGCTTGCCTTGCATGCATGAGGCCCTGAGTTTGATTCCTCAGCATCACATAAGCAAAAAGAAAAAAGCTGGAAGTGGAACTATGGTTCAAGTGGAAGAGCACTAGATTTGAGCTGAAGAGCTGAGGGACCATGCCAAGGCCCAGAGTTCAGACCCCATGACAGAAAAAATTCTGAGCCTGGGTATGGTGGTACATGTCATTAATCCCATTCCTCAGAAAGCTGAGGCAGGAGGATATTGATAGTATACATAGTAAGACCCTTACAAAAAGAGCCTGACATGTAAATACAGCTAAATTTAATTGTTTTTAATATACTTTGAAAGCCATTTATTGATAAATATTTTCATTAGAACTGTAAGTATAATGTTTAATAGACATGGTAAAATCTGACAACTTGGTCCAGAACTTTGAACAGAATTTTCTTGTTACTGACAGTTTTATGTCCATATAGTTTATACATACATATGTATGTTTTATGCAATTAAACATAGTTTATATATTACCTGCAGTATTTCATAAATGCTCTTTTACTTTTATTTATTTTAAAACTCTCTCTATATACATATATATATATATATATTATATATCATGAGTTATGCCTGTCTATGGACACTTGGCTCAGTTTAGAAGCCTTGGAAAATATCCTTTTTATTTATATATTTTTTAGACAACTCTAAATTATTTTAACCTTTAATGTTCAGTTTCTTTTTCCAGTCCTAGGTCTTGAACTCAGGGCCTAACTACTGCCTCAGAGCTTCTGTGCTCAAGGCTAGCTCTCTACCACTTGTGGCACAATGCCACTTCTGGCTTTTTCTCAGTGCTTTATTAGAGTCTCATGGACATTCCAGCCAGGGTTGGCTTTGAACCACGATCCTCAGATCAGCCTCCTGAGTAGCTAGGATTACAGGCATCAACCACCAGCTCATGGCTGTGTTGTCATTTTTAACTGGTACATAGAAATAGAATCGCTTATTGTAAACTGACTCTACTAGTTACAATGCAAAATTAATTAATCTATTCTGTTTTGAGTATTTTGGTTTTTCATGGATACAATTTTCTATCTGTGGATAAAGGTACTATAATATTTTGTTTTTAAATCTAATACCTTTGATTTTTCTTCTTGCATTATTGCATTGGATCAATACTTAATACAATAATGAAAAAAAGTGTTAACTGTAGGCATCTTTGTCTCTCTCAGATTTGGCTTTCAAGTTCCAGTTTCTTTGTTCTTCTTATCCTCTGTCCATTGTATCTATTGTCGGCCTCATACAGCTGATTTTGTGCTTGAGTTCTGTTCATTCATACCATAACTTGGATTACTGATTTAGAGGACAAGCCAAGGTAAATTTAGACTCACGTTGTGTGCTTTTATTTTCTTGAAGATCATATCTCCATAATTCATGCCTACATTTGCTATTTAAAAATAAGTTTTTTTATTGTGAAAATACTGTACAGGGGGGATACAGTTACATGAGCATGGTAATGAGTACATTTCCTATCAAGCATTGTTGCTTTTGTTTAATATATCCAGTGGGTAACTTTATGCATTTTGTCTAACTTTTTTCAGTATAAAGAACAACTTTCATATACTGAAATTTTTTCTCAATTTTTTAGATGAGAAAAGTGAAGGTCAGATAATTTATCTGATTAACTCACAGTCCCAATGTTAGTGACAAAATGAAATAGGAGTTTTTTCTTTTGCACCATATCAAATTGTCTATCTTTATGTTATTATGTGGCAGTACTGCTTTCAGATTTTACATATTTTAATGATTTATTACTTTTTCTTTTTGTTTATTGCTCATGGCCATTTGAAGAGTTTCCTGTGATCTTAGGATAATCTCATCTGTGTGTTCTGGCCCATAGATTAATATCAAACATATTTTCTTAAAGCTACGGGCCAAAATGTGCTCAGTGAAGCTTATCTTTGAGAGAAAAAAATCTCTATTTTCAGAAAATGTAACTTTTGTCCTTTACATATTTTTGTTTAGAATTCTAAGCTGCCTTGATTTATTGTTTCAATTTGAATTTAACTTATTTGACCTGTGTTGGAAAACACCCAGACATCACAACACCAATATTATCATTCATTGCCCTTGCTGAATCTATATAATTGTTTATTGAGTGCATACTATAGGTTCTATATAGAGATTCCTTATTACATAGAAATATAATGATATCTGACATGGTATTAGAGAAATTTATAGTTAGAATGAAAATAACTAATTAAAAGTAAATGCAGTTGATGATATGAGTTAAATAAAATGCATATGGGAACTTTGAAAAAGAAATATGAGGTTGAAATCAGGCAAGGTTTCATAAAGGAGGCTGAATTGTATTTAAGTCTCAAATAATGAATAGCATATGTAAGATATAGCTCTTTTTTGTTCAAAACATTTATATACCTCTTGAGAACTAGAGTCAGCAACATATATGTTGTTGAGCAAGAAATCTATTAATCAAAAGGTTACTAATTGAGAACATTTGCTTATTTAATTTTAAACCCACCCCACTCAAATTTAGAGCTATTATGAGCCAGTTAGGAATTGTTATTTACAAATTAATTATAAATCCAAGTTAGAAAGAGAGTTATTATTTAATGCCAGATAATATTCTAAGTCATTTCATTACAACATTATGTTTCACTCATTCAACAATCATGTACATATCATTTATCTTTTACTAATAATGTCTTCAGTAATGTTGAGTAAAACTTGGCTTAGGGTTATGATACTATTAATCTTTTGAGGTTTACCCTATTTTAAAGGCAGGGACCTTATCCACTTTGTTATATTGCTGTCCTAAGTGTAGGGGTGAAGCTGGCAATTACCCTCGACATATCCAATTTCTTTACTTCAGTCTCTTTCTTTCCCCTGACACGTGCTTTTACATTACCACACTTTTGGATCTACTCTTTTATTCCCTTTGCAAACCTACTTGTGGTTTGAATCTTATTTCTCAGCTAGAGGCGTTTTCTTGCTTCTTGACTTTCTTCACTTGTGTGGTGCAGCAACCTTACTGTGCCTCTGTGCTGGGATCATACCCTGTCAGTGTTTACGAGCAGACTGGAATCCAATTTTCCATCTAGATTTACAAATTGGCATCTCTAACCCCATAATTCACCATTGAACTCTTTTACCACTTTTGATCATTGTTCAAGGGAAGCAGTATCTTTTCACTAGCCAGCATTTGTTTGTAATAGTTCTTGGCTTTCTGCTACCACCTAATGGCCACTAGATGCCCAGCTCAATTTATGACAAGATTCACTAGGTTTGGGCTAAATGAAAAGGAGTGAAGGGCTGGGAAGGTGGCTCAGTGGTAGAGTGCTTGCCTTGCATGCATGAGGCCCTGTGTTTGATTCCTCAGCACCGCATAAGCAAAAAAAGCCAGAAGTGGCACTGTGGCTCAAGTGCAAGGGTGTTAGCCTTGAGCTGAAGGGCTGAGGGACAGCGCCCAGGCCCAGAGTTCAGGCCCCATGTCAAACAGACAAACAAAAAAGGAGTGAAGTGATACTGCTTTCTCTAACTGCTTAATTCCATAACTGTGAGAGACAAATTCAATTACGAATGTTAGGATATATGCATGCTTTAGATGTCATCTTATGTCCAATACCAGATTGACTCATAATGATTTGAACATTCACCAATATTAATTTACATGCAAGATAATACAACTCCAGTGCAATAATTTGAATCTAAATTTGAACAAAATAGTATGCATGATTTATGTTAGCAGTTCTGGAGTTTGAGCTCAGGGCCTGGTGCTTTGCTAGGCAAGTATTGTACCCCTAAATCCCACTTCTAGCCCTATTTTTTTCCACTGGCTATTTTTGAAATAAAGGCTTGTTTCCTGCTCAGTGTCACCTGGATTTTCTATATTTTGCTTCTTGTAAGAGGAATAAGAAACACAGAACTTTCTAATACAGTCTTCCCAGGTTGGCCAGTTTTCCCATCCTCATCTTAGCCTCCCTAGTAGACTCAATGATAGGCATGCCACTGCACCCAGCTATTTATCGAAAAGGGATGTCACAAACATTTTTTGGCAAGGGTGTCCCCCCAAATACCATCTTCCTGATCTCCACTTCCCAAGAATCCAAGATTATAAGTATGAGCCAGTAGCAGTTTAAAGAACAAATTTAGGAAGGCTGGGAAGGTGGTTCAGTGATAGAGTGCTTGCCTTGCATGCATGAGGCCCTGGGTTCATTCCTCAGCACCACATAAGCAGAAAGAGCCTAAGTGATGCTGTGGATCAAGTGGTAGAGTGCTAGCCTTGAACTGAAGAACTGAGGGACAGTGCCCAGGTCCAGCGTTCAGGCCCCATGACTGACAAAAAAAACTGAAATAAAGAGCAAACTTAGCCCAGTACTGGTAGCTCATGCCTACAATCCTAGCTATGCAGAATGTTGAAGTATGAGTGGCACAGATTAGAGCTAGCCCAGGCAGAAAATTCCATAAGACTCATCACCAATTAGCCACCAAAAAGAACAAAAAGCTAGAAGTTGAACTGTGGCTTAACTGGTAGAGCACTGGCCTTGAACATAAAAGGTCAGGGACAACACCCAAGCCCTGAGTTCAAGCCCTAGGGCTGGCACAAAAAATAAAGAGAACACTGAGGTTTTAAGGAGATATTTTGATCGCATTTCTAGGCTATTTATGCACACACATGCAGCCACACACACACATACACACATACATGTTCCAACTTATGGGTAATTGACAATTCTCAATAGTAAACACTAGTAAATCCAGTTAACTCCATACGAGAATACATTCTCTGTTTCTCTGTCTAGAGTAGCATGACATGACAATCTGTGCAATCTGTTGTTATGCACATTGCAAACTGATAATTGAATTTTTGTGACAATATGACGAGAATCTAGCATTGTATCTCTATCATAGTGTGTGCACTCCTTTACTGGAGTACAAACCTTGACCTTTCCTGTGACCTACCATTGTGTTTAGGGATAGTGGGAAGTGACATTAAAACTGTAAATTTTTCTGATCTTATGTTGGTGTTTCCTGTGCAAGAGCTCCCTTGATTAGGGGATAAAAAGTTGTTGCATTTAAATTTAGCTTTGCATCTGGGATACCGACAGCTCTTCTGAGTAACGCTTACTGAATAAATAAACACAATAATTATATTACAATTAACATTAGATATTGTTTAGTTAAACGTATTCCAGTAAATTCTTGAAAAGCAAATGACAGAAAGTCTATTAGAAGGCAAAAATGTGTACATTCATTCAATAATCATATGCTGAATAACTTCTATGTATCAGACTCTGATTTGGGAACCAGTGACACAATGATTCATCAGACTCATTCAGTCTTGTGTATGTATGGACTTAAAGGTGGACAGAGCCGATTTTTACATATATATTATGGTAGACTCAACATCAAGTAATGTTGTGGATCAAATCTTGATCTGATAATCTCAGGCAGCACAAAGTCAAACTTGTTCTTGAACACTGCTGATAGACACAATTCTCAACAAACTCTATCAAGAATACAAATTTATATGATTGATATTGCCTTTCAGACAGAATGACTGTTTTCTCTGTATTTTTCAAGGAGAGATATGACTCCATCCTCACCAAGAGAAACTACACTTTTCATTGTATTATTAAGTACTTTGCATACTTCTAGCTATAAACTCCTGGTGTTTGCAACCCTTTCATCTACACCATAAATTCACCAAACAAACGTACTTTGTATTAAAAGTTTTTTAGACCAAGAGACAGAATTATTCACTCTAAATAACATGATGGATGAGATAACTGGATTTCATACTTACTAAATGTAAGAAATGACTCCTTTTGCTGGGTACCCGTGGCTGACACCTGCAATCCTAACTACTCAGGAGGCTGAGATCTGAGCATCATGGTTCAAATGCAGCCCAGACAGGAAAGTCCGTGAGACTCTTATCTCCAATTAACTACCAGAAAACCGGAAGTGGTGCTGTGGCTCAAGTGGTAGAACACTGAAGAGCTGAGGAAGAGCGCCCAGGCCTACAGTTCAAGCCCCACGACCATTGGGTCTTGTTGGATAAATGTGTGTTGAGAAGTTAATATTTAAGCATGTAAAGGTGTAAAAACCAATCTCGTCTATACTTATTCTTTCTCTCCCTATCTGAAATCCCTATATTCCTTGTTTTTAAAAAGTGAGCACAAACCACATCGAAGAATATATTTTTTTTCCCACTTACCCCGAACCTGATTCAATGATTCAATCAACCATCAACAACTACCTATTCTTCTAGGTTCAATGAAATTGTCTACTCTCAGAAAGAGATAACAGGACAATGTCCTATTATACTCAGTATGGCTGATGTGTTTATGCACAATTATGCCTTTTGTGTTTTATTATGTCTGGGAGACTTTCCAATATTTTCTGAACATGGTGTTTCAGGACTTTCCTGGATTGAAGTATGATTATATATCTGGACAATATCTTAGTCTACTCATGACAGCATTGTCCAGATGGTCCTGGACTATTTTCAACAGAATTAAATTTTTGCCAAAAAATGTAGAAATAAGAACGTTATGAAGTCCAAGTCAAGTTCCTGGTGTATGTAATCTCCTCACAAGGGATTGGGATGGACTTCTGGAAAGTCAAATCAGTACTGATTAGGACACACATCTAATTTTTTTTAAGCTTTCAATAATCTTTCACATTCCTTGGATAATTACATTAGATGCATACTCCCTTTATTGGCTCTGAATATCTATCTACCCAATCTTCTGGGGGAAACACTCCACGTTTCAGTGAACTCATGAAGTCCAGGAAGCTTTCAAAGAATTAAAATACTTATTTCTAGTTCCATCTTGATATATTATTATCACTGAGATTGGTAATTTACATTAATATGTAGTCCATGGTTTCTCATTTAAATAAAAGCCTTCCAGCTACTTCCCTCTCTCTATTTTTCCCATTCAGAGGTATTTTTTAAATATTATCTACATATGAACAAAAGTTTCTATACCCAATAGATAAAAATCATAGGGTATCCTATATTTTATGTAGTAACTGTCCCCAAGTATTTACATAATTTCCAGATTTTTTTCAACTCACTCCAGTCATCTACCTTTTTCTCTTCCCTAAATTCAAATCAAAGTTATCAATAATAATCAGGTTAAAATTATATGATCAAAATCATAGTTTACTTGAGCACTTACCATGGGACCTCTGTCCCTTATTATTCTTTAACTGACAGATAAAATTGTGTGTATTTATCATGCACAAACTGGGGTTCAGAGTATGTATTGTGAAAGTGTAAATCTAGCTAATTAACAAATGCATCGCCTCACAGTTATCATACTTTTGTTTCCATTTTGATTTCTTTTTTCCATGAATTTTTGGTTGTTATTATAAAGGTGATGTACAGAGGGTCTTCAGTAACATAAGTCAGGTAATGAGTATATTTCTTTTTGAACAATGTCACCCTTTCCCTTGCTGTCTCCCAGTTTTTCTCTTCCATCCCCACCCACAAGTTGTATAGTTCATTTTCAACATAGTGCCTAATAAATACGACTGATATATTTGTTAATCCTTACTCCTTCCATTTCTTTTTGTTTAATTAATAACTTTTTATTTTGAAAATACATACAGAGGGGTTACAATTACATGAGCAAGGTAATAAGTACATTTCTTATCAAGCACTGTTGCCTCCTTTGTTTCCCCTTACCATCCCTGCTGTCCCATCTCCCTTCCATTTCTGTGCCTCCCCTTACCCTCCCACAGACAGAGAAATGAACAAACAAGACAAAAGGAAAACACACAAGAACAGCAACCAAGAAAATTAACTCGTTTCCATTTCCTGGAATTCATTTTGATAAATATTATTTTATATAATCAGATCTACATAGGCATTGTCCCTTTGTGTTCCTCTCCTAAGAATATCTACCTTTGGCTTCATTGTGTGTGAAACCTGTGCTTAGGCATTGTGCTTAGAAACCTGTATAATTTATTATGTCCCAGTGTATTGTTTTAAGCACCCAGTGTGTTTACTTATAGATTTATAGGAATATTCTAGTTACTACAAAGGAGAGAAACAATGCAATCTATGTTTCTCTGGGTCTGGTTTACTTTGCTTACCATAATTTTTCCATGTCTTTCCATTTCCTTACAAATAGTACAATATCATTCTTTCTGATGAATGAGTAGAATTTCATTGTGTATATATACCACATTCTCTTGATCCATCCACTGAGGGGCATCTGGACTGATTCCATATTTGGGCTATAATCAATAGTGCTGCAATAAACATGGTTGTGTTTGTAGCTTTAGTGTTTAGAAATTATTTCTCTTTTTAATTCTTTCATTCTAAAGGTCTTCCTATATTCCGTTTAGTGTTATATCATTGTGTTCAGAGAAGACACTTCATTTGATTTCGGTCTTAAATTTGACAAGATTTACTTTGTGTTCTAACATATATTTTGTCCAGAAGAATGGTCCACGTGTAATAGAAAAGAACATGTGTTCTGCAGCTGTGGGATGGAATGTTCTGTATACCTCTATTGCATCTTTTTTAGGCTAGAGAATAGTTTAAGTCAAATATTTCTTTGTTGATTTTTCCATCTGGATGATTTGTCTGTTGCTGAAAATGGAATTTGGAAATTCCCTGTTTTATTATTTTACCATAGTATATCTTCCCTTCAAATTCATTAGCATTTGCTATATTTATTTGCCTAAGTGTTTGGTTTATATTTATAATTGTTACATCCTATTGCTTAATTGACCCCCTGTCTCATTAGATAATAACCATTTTTCTCTTTTTACAATATTTTTACCTAAAGACTGCTTTGTGTGATATAAATATAGTAAGTTCTCTATTTTTAATCCATTTCTATTAAATATTATTTTCATTCTATATGTGTCCTAACAGATGAAGTGAATTCATGTGGATATTAGATTGATACATCTCATTTTTTCTCCATTAAACCCACTCTTTTTTGATTAGAGTATTTAGTCCATTTCTATCCAACATAATCATTTGACAGATAAGAACTTATCATTGCCATTTTATTGTTTTTATTTGTTTTTTATTATTTTTATTTTTTGTGAACATACTGTACATGGGCAAGATAATGAGTACATTTCTTATCAAGCATTGCAGCCTCCTCCTTGGTTTATGTTTTTTGTTTGTTTTTGTATAATACTTTTTGTTCTCTCTCTTGTGTCTTTCCTTTTGGATAAGTGATTAGTAATATTATTTGATTTCTCAATTTTTATTTTTAGAGACAAAAATATGTGTCCAATATAACATATCTTTTTTCTTTGTAGTTACCATAAAGCTTACAAAAAGAATTTTATTTTAAATAGTTATTATATGCCAATAACAATATAATCTCAATGTCCTTCCAAAAAAGCTAGATTTTTACTCCACTTCTCATACTTTTCATTTTTCATATGAGTACACACCTGCTATGTTGCATACAACTTAACTCATTACCACCCTTACTATTTTTTTTTGAGCCAGTATAGGGATCTTGAACTCAGAGCCTAGATGTTCTTCCTCTACTTTTCCCACTCAAGGTTGACACCCTACCACTTGAGCCACATTTTCTCTTTTGACTTTTTGCTAATTAATTGGAGATTACAGACTTACAGACTTTTCTTAGGCTATATTCAAACCACAAGTCTCAGAGCTCACCCTCTTAGTAGCTATAAGATAATTGTAGGATTATAGGTATGAACCATTGGCACCCAGTATACTTACTATTCTTAATAATTTTGTTTTTCAACTTTCATATGAAAGACACAAATAATATACATAGTGACATTACAATATTAGAATGTTCTTATTGGGCTGTGAACTTTCTTTTGCTAGTGAGTTTTCAGATACATTGGTATTATTTAGTAGTATCTTTTCTTTTAGTGTTGCTAATGAACTCACTAAACATTTGTTCTTCTAGGAAAGTTTTGATTTCCTCTTCATTTCCAAATATGTCATCTCTCTCCTTGCCTGCAAAGCTCTGCTGAGAAGTCTGTTGTTTACACTAGAAGTTATTAGTACATTACTTTCTTCTTTTTCTTGTTGCTTTCAAACCCCTCTGTTTATCTATAATATTTGGCAGTTTGATTACCATATCCTAAGGTTGTCTTATTTAGATTAAATCTGTAGATATCTGATATTACTCTGCTCAGATATTTATATCTTTCTCCAGGTTTAAATTTTTCTGTCATTATCTCTTAAAGATTATTTAAATAAGTTTTCTATCTCTTTATCTTTAATCTCTCTCAGATAACAATGGTATGTACATTTGCTCCTCTGATGCTATCCCATGAGCCTTTTAAATTCCCTTCCTTCTTTGTTTATTTTTCTTCCTCAGAATGTATATTTTCAGATAATTTCTATTCAAGTTCACAAAATATTTTTTCTACTGGATTAATTTCAATCTTCTCTGTTGAATTTTAATTTTTCTTCATTATATTGTTCAGTTTTAGGATTTTAGAGTTCTTTTTCTCTTTTTTCTTTTTTTGGCCAGTCATGGAGCCTGAATTCTGGGCCTTGGTACTGGCCCTCAGCTCTTCAGCTCAAGGCTAGCGCTCTACCACTTGAGCCACAGCGCCACTTCTGGCTTTTTTCTTTTTGCTTATGTGGTGCTAAGGAATCAAACCCAGGGCCTCATGCATACAAGGCAAGCACTCTACCACTGAGCCACCTACCTAGCCCTCAGGGTTCTTTTAATCCTAATGTGTCTGTTAAATTTCTCATTTTGGTCACTTTATTGTTTCTCTGTTTTGTTAAATTACTGATTCACAATTAAACCAGCTATTTGGATTCTTTATCCATCATCACCTGTTTAGTCAGTCAACAGCACCATATTTTGTCCAATTGATGACATCATTTTGTCTTATTGTTCTTGAATCCTACAGTTAACTGTTGACATTTATGCCTTCAAGAAGGTAATACTTATTCTAGTCTCCTAATTATAATTTACCTGGGAATAATAAGCCTATCCAGAGATTTTAGACAGCTCATCTTTCATGGCCCTTAAGCTTGTGACAGCTGCAGCTGTTGTAGCACTAGAAGAATCTCTAAGTCCAGGACTGACACAGTTGTCACAGCACTAAGTTGAAAGCCTATGGTCACCATGGATGAGATATCACTGGGCTGGGATCCAAGTGTCCAGCTGTTGAAGTCTGTCTATATATGGAATTATTCAGAGCTCAAGGCAGCTGTAGTCAGCTGTATGGGAAACAAACCAGAACTTCAATCTGTCTTCCTGGGGCTATGGGTTATCTGATGATTAGTGATCCTAGTGACTCAGTATGTGCATAACAACCTAGATTCAGGGGTCATAAGGGTCTTCTTGGTACTTATTACTGCTATGGGTCCATTGTCAGGTTAAAAGCTAAAAGTCTTTACTTCCTTCTTGTTTCCGCAAATAGATAATATTTCAGTGCTAAGGTATCCTGGATTATAGGTAATGTAAATTTGTCTTTCCTTCTATTTTCAGTCAATCTTTTCTTATATTGTAATCATGTATTATCGTCTCTCAAGTAATGTCATTAGCTCTTATTAAAGTATTTTTATATGTGGATAATTGTTTATGTTGATGTTCAGTGGGTAGAAAATTGTTGAAGACATAAATTGTGTCACCACTCCCTATCATCTTGGGAACATACTCTATCTCTCTTCCTCTTGAATTATTCTCTCTTCTCTGTCTCTCTTCCTCTTGAATTATTCTCTCTTCTTAGATTTGATGACAGTAGACATCTATCTTTGTCCAGTCATTCAGATTCTCTGCCTTCTTTTTGTTTTGTCAGTCATGGGTCTTGAACGCTGGGCCTGAGCACTGTCCCTCAGCTCTTCAGCTCAAGGCTAGTGCTCTACTACTTGAGCTATAACACCACTTCCAGTTTTCTGGTGGTTTATTGGAGATAAGAGTTTCACGGACTTTCCTGCCCCGGCTGGCTTTGAACCGCAATCCTCAGATCTCAGCCTCCTGAGTAGCTAGGGTTACAGGTGTGAGCCACCGGCACCTGGCAGATTCTCTACTTGCTTTTTTTTTCTTTTTATTATTTTTTTCATTGTGAAAATACCATACAGAGGGGTTACAATTACATGAGCAAGGTAATGAGCAGATTCTCTACTTTCTTTAGCCTGTGAAAGTTGGAGTTCCTCAGAATTTCATCCTGGGTATATTTTTTTTCCTGTTTTTAACTCTTGCTCCATACAAATATGTGACTTTAATAGCTTATGGCTTGAATAGCTATCTCTATGTCAACTACTATTAAATTTGTACTTCTGGTTCTCTGGCACTCTATTAAGGAAGGCTTCCTCAAACTCCTTTAGTCACACTCCAGTGCAAGAACTCAGAAAACATATTACTTGACACAATTACAGTTTTCATTTCTAGGATTAGTAGGTAAATACATATTTGTTTCTTTTACTAGGTTACAACCTCCATGAAATTCTTTTTTTAGTTAGTTCAGTACATTACCATAGTGCTCAATAGGAACTCAATAAATATTTGTTGATTTAGTTAAACATCATAATTGTTAGCAAAACCAGGATTTATTATGCTCTGGTTATTATGCTAAGCTCTATACATGAACTATCATTTAATTATCTCAATTATTATTTTTTTGTTGGTCATGAGGCTTGAATTTTGGGCCTGAATGCTGTTCCTGAGCTCTTCATCTCAAGGCAAGCACTCTACCATTTGAGCCACAGCGCCACTTCTGGTTTTCTGGTGGTTAAATGGAGATTAGACTCACAGACTTTCCTGCTTGGGCTGTCTTTGAACCTCAATCCTCAGATCTCATTCTCTTGAGTAGCTAGGATTACAGGCATGAACCACCGGCACCTGCCTCTCTCAATTATTTTATGATGACAATAGTATTATTATCTATATTTATGTAGCTGAAGAAACTGAGTTTCAGAGATTCTAAAATCTCACCAAAATTTTACAAGTAACAAAGTCATAGAGCTATACTTTATAAGTTTTCTTATTATGCTTCAAAGCTTGTATTTATTAGAAGTACATGCTCTATTAGTTGGATGCTACAAGATTGGTTACTTTAGAATTTTGGTTGCTCTCACAGGACTTGAGGCAAAATTTGACTGTCCTATATTCTATTTTTCAAATAGGACCTTGCTATACATTAGTGAAATTTTAAGAACCATTACAATAGTATTTTTCCAATTATGAAGAATAAAACCGTAAATAGATAATGAATCAAGATGGCAGCTGAAAATTCTACCAACAATTGTCTTCCCACACTTTGTACAACTATTCAAGAAGAAAAAATATGTTCATAAAAGTTAAGAAAATCAGGTGAGGGAACACAGTACTTGGTTTTAGGATAATGAAAAGAAGCACTGAAGGCAGGAAAAAAAGATTTGGCAGCTTCAATTGCTCCCAAGTCCAACTACAGGGAAGAAAGGAAACCCTCCCCCTAACTTTGGGAAAAGCATTATGCTTTTATACCAAGCCTACCAGGATAAAATATAATGTTGGGAAAAAATTACATGACTCCTATCCTAAAATCAATACTCATAAAGTAGGCCACAGGAATTATATTAGCCAAGTAAGTGACTGCATCACTAACTCTCAACCACCCTTGAGAAGCATAGTAGGGAGTAATACTTCACCTTCTGGGGAGAAGACCACTTCAAGCTAGTACAGAACTGGGACTACAATGGTAAGAAATGGAACTCAGAGGAAGTCAAATTTTATATGTGTATATATGTACACACATGTATGTATAGATTTAGATAGTTGTCTACATAGATATATCTATATTATATAGATATATCTATACATCTATGGCTAGGTATCTATATCAATATAGACTTATATAAGTATATATATATATATCTTATATCTATATAGAAATATCTACATGTATATCTATCTAGAGAGAGAGAAAGAGACAGAGAGGAGAGAGACTGGAGCTTGCATTAGGGAGTTTGTAAATATGGCTCAACTTTAGGTGTCCTGGTGGGATACACTCAGATTTTGACTTGTATCACTGCCAGCTTTGAAATGGGCTCAGGGCTTCTCCCCAGATTGTGCAGATCCCCGTGCCTCTGAGGCTCAGGTATAAGTAACTCAGCTTAGCATGGCTCTGTGGCCAAAGGGTTATGTTACCACCCCTCCTCCATCTCTGGGCAGGATAGCTGTCCCAGGTAAGGTCCACATATGGGGCTTCTAGACAGTATCTGTTAACAAGAAGACAAATTGGCCCACTTACATTTTATTACATTTTATTCTGCCATATCGCCATTTGTGGTGTAGGCCTCAGTGTATCTCTAAAACTGTTCAGCTCCTTCTAGCAACTGAGCTTAACATCAGCCTTAATGTCAAAGGGACATTTACTCACATTAACTCCAACTTTGAACAACTTAGCATGGAGCAAGATTATATTCCTTAAAGTAGCACATGAATGTTACTAAGGGACTTTACCTTGAAACTCATTTCCAGACTGACAAAACCCAACACTAGATAGATCATAATGGTACTACTCCATTGGTCAGTGCCTTCAAGCTGAGCCTCTGCAATCACCCTAGAGTTAAGCAGCAAAACTCAGCTCCAATTTCTTAAAAGTTGATTCAGGCTAGCATAATCTATGGCAAACTGGAGACCTCTAGGTTTGAGTCCACCTCAACAATTGGCAGACAGTTCATGACTCTGTGGGTTGTGGTTCTGCCCAGTATTTTGCTGATCTTGGTGGGCTTTGGGCTCTGAGTGTGACAGTTTGGCAGCATTTGTGACCAGAGGTGAGGCATAGGAGCCAGGGGCTGTTCTTCGTTCATTCTGCCCATACCAAGGCAAAGTTCCACATTGTCTTACCACAGCCTGGTGACTATTCTACTGTATGAGCCCTAGCAACAGAAAAACATTTAGAGTGATGGACTACAGTGTTTTATGTAGTCCTGTGGCCATAGCATATAGCATATTAATTGCATACTGGACACAAACTTGGGCTGAAAATGTGACATCACACCAATCTGATTTCAGGATGCCATTTAGTGATGAAATCGCACAAATAAGTATAGGGGCAAGGATGAGATGTCAGACCTCTTTATTCCTTACTGAGAATTACACATTCAAGACATCTGAACTTTACAGATGTACAACTCAAGTGCAGGATCAGTTTGTCTAGTTTCACTTTTTCCATTTTGAAAATGCAAATTGACGTTTTTATATTTGGACAATACTGAGGTGTTTTTATGTTTGTTTGTTTGTGTTGGTGCTGGTGCTTGAACTCAGGGCCTGGATGCTGTCCCTGAGCTCTTTGTTCAAGGTTAGTGCTCCACAACTTGAAGCATTTCTCCCCTTCTAGCTTCTTTTCTTTTTGGTGGTTAATTGAAGATTATGGTCTCACAGATGTTCCTGCAGAGGCTGGCTTCAAACTAAGATCCTCAGATCTCAGCCTCCTGGGTAGCTAGGATTATAGGCATGGGCCACAATTTCCTGGCGAGTACTGAAGTTTGAACACAGGTCCTTGTGCTCTCTAGGCTGGCTGCAGACTGGAACTCTTCCACTTGAGCCTTGCCTGTAGCCCTGGCTTTTTGCTCATTATTTTTAAGATGGAGTCTAACTTTTTACTCTAGTCTGTGCCTTAGCTGCTATCCACCTACTTTAGACTTTTTGTTATTGCTGAGATCACAAGTGTGTATCAGCATATCTAGCTTTCCTTCATGAAGACAGCCTTGGGAGTTTTTTGCCCAAGCTGTCCTAAACTATGATCTTTCCACTCTCAGATTCTTATATAGTTTGGGATGATAGGCATGTACTGAGTTATACTGAGATACAGTCTCAAGAACTTTTCTGTCCAGGGTTGTCTCAAACCATGATCTTCCTGATATCAGCCCCCAAGTAGAATTACAGGAATGAGCCACCAGCACCTGGCTTATATTGACTTTTTTGCTGTAGCTAATATAGTATGCAATAGGTTCACCATTCACATTTTAGAATGTGAATGCTTTATAGGCCATAGCCTATTATACTGTTCTGATAAAAATAATGTCAATACATTGTTAGCTGTGCTCTGCTCCCTATTCTCCATCTACAGATGGTGAGTGAACAAGATCAACACACTGACCATAGCATCTTAGAAAAAACACATAATTAATATGACTGCGGTGATCAAACTTATAATTGTTTGCTTTTTTCCACATGTGCAGATGAGGAACAGTCACTTTGTGGACCTTAGAAGGCTAAGCAAATCAGGACATGTAATGCTTGTTGTCAGTTGTCCACAGTATATCTCCCTGTATTAATTTGTAAGGCCCATAATAATATTGTAAGCATCCAAATACTTGTTGGCAGAAAAATACTTCTCTACCCCCCCCCCGCCCACTTTATAGCAATGTCAGTTACATTCAGCATATTATTGTATTCATTAGATCCCTTGTTGGCAAACAGCTGAAAGTAACTCTCACAAAGGTGTGCAGAAAAGGAATTCAGTAAAAGAAAGCAAGGACTCAGAGAACTGAGGAGTTTAGAAGATCAAGAGGATGTAAGGAACAAAAAGTAGGAAGTGAGAATTCTAGCAAATGTCCTTTAGAAGCCTTCAGTGGTTTGGCAGCGATGCTACCATGCTACCACACCCTTGCAGCCGCTTCTGTAATACACATCATGTGCAAATCTGCCTTCTACTTTTGTTACTGTCTTCAAAATGAAGAGTGGAGTGGAAAAACATTCTGATTGGCTAATCATAAATCCAACTTCCCAATCCTTTCAGTTCCCACGTGGGAATTGGGTGCAGAAATTTCTTGCTAACACTATACTTGATGGAGAAGGGGGAAATTCTAAGTAAACTGGGTTGTAATTAGGACATGATTTGTTACAGCCTGCTCCTAAAATCTGAGCAATGTCTATTTTAAGCTCTTGATTCATTGGTTCCACTCATACTGCCTATTATTTTAGGTCTGACACTGTATCCAGTCTTTCCTGATATAGATTGGATTTACTATTTTGTGTTCCTGTATTGTTGAAGTCAGGGACACTTGCCTGGTTACTGAAAGGAGGATCATCTTAAATATGATATATTTCTGTGGAAACAGAATTTGCACCAAACTTCAATGCTATCTGGCTTACTCATCAATTTTCAAAAAAAAGCCACCCAATAAAGCTGCCTCAATTCCTCAAGCACAAACCTGAGGACAAAATTGTAACAAATTGTTGACCTGTGGTGACTTATAAATTGTAAGACCTAAGGGTCACTTTGAAAAAGTACTGCTTCAAAATGAGGTAGAATTCCCTTGTAAAATGTTGGGAAAAAACTCAAAACATTGCATAGCTTAGTGTCTTCACCATCTGTCTTGTTTCCATTCTTTCTTCATGTTTGCTTTGATGTCACTATAGTTTTGGCTATACCCTCAATGTGATTAATAACCTAATTTGAACTGAGACTCATTCTTTATGTCTCATTACTGTTTGCTTCTTAAAATGATGAAATATGTTGCTAAATCCATTGTTTCATCTATTTCTGAGATTTTGAGTTGTAGCAAGCTAGTTTATGTTCCATACTTATAATCTCACTCTCCCCTCCAGGCGAGTTTGGAGCCTTATCCTCCTGGCCAAAGCCTCATGTCAAGGCGTTTAGTAGTTCAGTGCTTTCTTTTCAGTCTTTTGCTGCCCTCTCGTGGCCAGTGGTGGCCAGCTTTACTTAAAAAAAATTAATACGTTTTTTATTGTAAAAATACTGTATAGAGGGGTTACCGTTACATGAGCAAGGTAATGAGTACATTTCCTAGCAAGCATTGTTGCCTCCTCCTTTGTTTTTTCCCTACCATCCCTTCCTTCCCACCTCCACAACTACCCCCCCTCCTAAATTGTAAAAATACAGGTTTACTTGAAATCTTTAGTGGCTAAGGAATGAGAAGACACTTACTAAATCCATCACTTGAAGATCACATATGCTTTTTTTTTCAAATAAATTGAAAATTGTTTAAAATAACCTTAGTGAATTATTTTGATAAAATACCTACTTCCTCTATAATGCTAACCTTGTCTACTCAGAACATTGTTTTATGTGCTCTTTCATCCTTATAGGAACAGTACAAATAGGGCTATAAAAGATCACATTTCTCACAAACACAAAAGATCAAGACAATTAAGAAAAAACAGAAAGGTAAATACACACATAATTTAGAAGAATATTACTTTTATAACTTTTAGGAGAACAGAACCATTCATTTTGGTGATTGAAATTTTCTTTTGCTTATTTACAAAAATATGGGAAGGTTTTCATTAACATGCTATTGAGTTCTATTTTATCTCACTAACCTTATTCAATAATCTCAAGAATATCTTGGTAGATACCAATATATGTAAAGAAACAAGCAAACAGTTAGAATTATTGTCAATCCTGCCAGCACATTTGTTCTGCTTTCACTACTAGTGCCCCAGTGAAGGTGAAGACAATAATTTGCCCTTCTGCCACCAGAATGACTTCATAATAACTAGAGGGAATGAAGTTCTAGCTGCAATAAGCCGACCTGGCTGGGTGGCCAGGCTACTTAGCAGCAAGACAGTTACTGTGGCTTATGTGAGTGATGTCACATTATTAGCATGTGCAAAAATGATAGAAATTTAAAACAGGCCTTGTCTAGAACAGGGATACAGTAGGAAGGGGACGGGGATGGAGAAGTTGAAAGGGGTCAAAGGGGTGAATATAGTCTTTATGTAAATGTGTAAAATACTTTATGTAAATGTGTGAAAGTGGAATAACTAGTCTTTTGGAGATTGGTTTGGGAAGGGGAAAAACGATGGGGGAAAGGAATGAGTCTGAGTGATGAAGGAGAAGAATCTGATCAAAGTAGGTTATGTTCGTACATGGACACATCAAAATGAATTTCCCTCAAACAAATATTGAATATTAATAAAAGCCAAACTATTGAAGTGCTGTTAAATTTGGGAACAATATGCACTTTTTTGTGGGTAGTGGGGCTTGAACTCTGGGCCTGGGCGTTGTCCCTCTGTTCTTCAGCTCAAGTTGAGCACTCTACCACTTGAGCCACAGCACCACTTCCGGTTTTCTGGTGGTTATTTGCAGATAAGAGTCTCACCTGGACTTTTCTTCACAGGATGGCTTTGAACCGTGATCTTCAGATCTCAGCCTCTTGAGTAGCTAGGATTACGGTGCCTGTCAATATGCACTCTTGAAACCATTACCACCATCAGGGCTATAAACATCCTGCACCTTCCTAACTTTCATCTAACTCCCTTAAGTATCCATTTTCATAACTTTATTTTTATGTTTTCTTATCCTTTGAGGCCTGAGGATGCAGCTCAATGTTTGACATGCAAAAGGCCCTGAATTCTATCCTCAATGCTGTTAAAAAAAAAGCCATACTTTCCTTTATTAGTGCTGAGGATTAAACCCAGGGCCTTGTACTTGTTAGTTGGTTGACCCACCACCTGAACCTATTTCCAATCTCATTTCCCATTAGTTACTTTCAGAGAAGGGCCTCACTTTATTCTGGGCCTCATCTGGGCTTCTCTCTTCCTAGTTATGCTGATTTACGTCACTGGAGATGACAGGTAAGGATCACTATGCCAGACATTATGTTTCCCCACAATGGGGGAAAATAGGCCCAGACTACCACATACAGTCATTGATTGAGATGGAGTCTGAGAACTTCGTTTTGCCTGACTGGCAATCTCTGCTTTATAAGTAGCCAGGATAATTGACTTGAGCCAATGTGTTTGGTGGCAAATTTTATGTATACTGTAGATAACTGTGAACTATAGGCACTACCTTGTATAGTATACCTTGTTTGTTGCATTTTTATACATGTACATGAGGTATTTTGACTATAGTCACTCTCTTTTATCCTCTCTGTTCCCCTTCCTCCTCCTCCCACTAGTACCCACATCTCAATTATTCAGGTCTTTTGCATTTTCAAAAATTGTTATTTTTAAGTTGTACAAAGAAGTTGCCATTTAAAAACTAATATATGACTACCATGAATCTTGATCAATGCTCCCCCTTTCATCATTCTCCCCCATCCCTGATTTGAGGATTTTTGGATAGGTTTCTTTTCTTTTATCTGGTATAGTTTTATTACTTCCTTGTGTATGTTAGATATTAATCTTATACCATGTGAATAGCTTGCAAATATTTTCTCCTGTTTTGTGGGCTGCTTTTACATCTTTGTTGGCTCTTTCATTTTCTGTAAAGAACCTACTTGGCTTGAGGTGATCGTTCTTGTTTATTTTGGCTTTTGTTACCTTTATTTGTAAGGTTATAACCACAAAAATCTTGTCAAGAAGCTTTTTCTCCATATTTTCTTCAATTATACTGCTACATACCTTACAATAAAATGTTTTTAATTCATTCGGAGTTGATTCTCATTCATGATATCAAAGACTGGTCCAGTTCTGTTCTCCACGTGAATATCCAGTTTACCCAACATTTTTAATTAAAGGCTATCATTTCCCCAGTGTGTATTATTGGATGCCTTAGTTTTCCATATCTACATGGTTTTATTTCTGACTTCCAAATTTTTTAGACCTTTGGTCAAGGTGTCCATCATATGGAATATGCTAGATTTGTAATATATTTCTAAAACCAGGAAATGTGATGCTTCTAAGGTTTTTTGTTGTTGTTCTTGATCAAACTTATTGGGATCCAGGGTCTTTTGTAGTTTTATACTAATTTTAAAATTGCTCCTCTATTTGTGTGAGAAATGTAATTTTGAAAGGGACAGACCCTATAAGTCAATTTGGGCAGTGTTGGCATTTTAACAACCTTTGTTATTCTAATCCATAGACATGGATAAACTTCTATTTTTGTGCCTTTTAACTGGAGATAAAAGTCTCAGATTTGGGACTGGGAAGGTGGCTCAGTGGTAGAGCTCTTGTCTTGCATGCATGAGGCCCTGGGTTCGATTCCTCAGCACCACAAAAGAAAAAAGAAAAAGCCGGAAGTGGCGCTGTGGCTTCAAGTGGTACAGCGCTAGCCTTGAGCTGAAGAGCTGAGGAACAGCGCCCAGGCCCAGAGTTCAGACCCCACGACCAAAAAAGTCTCAGATTTTTCTGCCTGGGCTGGCTTTGAACCATGATCATTCTCAGGATATCAGTTTTCTGATTAGCTAAGATTACAGCAATTTAGTCTTGCATAATGAACTGATCTGCATTTTTATCATTTTTATTGTGAAGATTTTTCATCTCCTTGAAAAAATTTTGCTTTAAATGATTTATTATTTTTGATATAGCTTTAAATGGCATTGTTTGATATGTTTTTCAGATAACCCATTCTTAGTGTATAGAACTATAAATTTTAATTGTATAGATGATACACATTCTGCAGTATTTATATTTATCATATAAAATTGTATCATTAATATGAAATTATATAAAATATTTTTTAGTTTTGAGAGTTCATATATATGATATCTGGAAACAGACAATTTTTCTTCATTTTGATTTATTGCTAGTATTTTTCTGCTTAATTCTTCTGACTGAGATGTTCAGTACTATGATGACTAGAACTGAGGAGAATGTACATCCTGACCTTTTTCTTGGTTCTAGAAGAGTTGAAGAGGTGAACCCCATTTGTTAGGAAATGGAAAGACTTGGAAAAAATTATATTAAGTGAAGTAAGCCAGGCCCAAAGAAACATAGGTCCCATGGTTTCCCTTATATGCAATATCTAGTATATGTCTGAGTCAAGCAGAAAAGGTCAGATAAGGTGATGTTAGGAAAATGAACCCTAAGATATGTATTCAAATGTTTTTTTCTTTCATGCATTTGTTTCTAAAGCATTTATAAGATTGTTTCTTTGTTGCTTTGTATGTCCCTCCCCCACAGTATAACCCCTGCTTTCACTGTATTTGATGTTGGTATAATTTGTGGAGGGGAAGGGGAAAAACAAATCGTTTAAATAAGGATACAGGTGGACCCGTTGCAACATGAGAAGTACAAGTTGTCATGTCGAAAACGAACTTTACAACTTTGGGGGGGGGAGGATTAGGTGGGGGGGCCGGGGGGGGGGTGCTGGGAAGGGATGGGAAGGGTAAACAAAGGAGGAGGCTACAATGCTTGATAAGAAATGTACTCATTATCTTGCCCATGTAATTGTAACCCCTCTGTACAGTATTTTCACAATTAAAAAAAAAGATTTTCACAGTTGAGAAATGTGAAAATAGCTGTAAACTGAGCATAAAAGACCTTTCCATATGAAAGCTTATTTTGTCTATACCTATTTCATTGAGCATGTTCTCATTAGTATACTTTTAATTCTAACAATTGGTTTTTCAGTATATGTTGAGATACTATTTTCATCCTCCTTTTTGTTAATATTGCATATAAAATGTACTTACATATATACTAACATAATTACATCCTAAGGACAAATTCTGTTTGATAATATTGTAAGATACTTTCAATATATTACAGATTTTAGCTTGCTATGATTAAATTGATAGTTTTTGCATTTGTGTAAAGTATTTGCTCTTATAGAAGTCTGAAATTATCTTTCTTGAAAAGTCCTTGTCTGACTATGGCACCATGAAAATGCTGACCTCATAAAATGAGATTGAGAGTATCATTAACTCAATATTTTATAGAACAGCTTTAGGGTAATGGACATTGTTTAAATGCTTGGTGGATTCCATAAGTCATGTGGGACTTTTTGTTGTTGAAAGGTTTCTTACTGATCTATTCTTGTTATTCATTATTTGTCTGTTCAGATTTTCTGTTTCTGTAGGGTTCATTTACATTAAGTAGTGTGTGTGTATGAATTTGTCCATTTCTTCTAAGATATCTAGTTCATTGCTAAATTATTATTTATAGTAGATTTTTATGATTGGTTGTGGTTATATAGAATTAGTCGTAATGTCTACTCTCACTTTATTTCAATATTTTATTTTCTTCTTAGACTAGCTAAATATTCATCACTGTTGTTTATATTTTCTAGGAAAACAGAACTTTTAGTTGTTCTTTTCCATTTATCATCTCACAAACATTTTGAATATGTTCTTTGTTATGGTATTCCTTCTACTAATCATAGATTTATTTTTTTCTTTTCCTTGTCCACTGAAATATAAAGATAGGTTGTTTCAGATTTTTTTCACTAGCTGATATATTAATGAATATCTTACATATAAAAAGCATGTGCATTTATGTTGTACAAGGTAGTGTTTTAAACTAATATATGAAATGATTATATCAAAATGACTAACATATCTATCCTTTCATACATTACATTTCTATAGTGACATTTCGGATCTTTTCTCAGTAATCTTCTCTGTATTAATACAGTCGCCATTCTATTGGAAGCTTTGTATCACTGACTAACAACGTTTCCACCATCTGCCACTGCTAAATTTTTGTTTATATATTAAAGGTCAGTTTTTAGTGCGTACAATATTCTTCTTGGCAATTTTTTTCTTTGACTGTTTTGAATATATTTCATTTCAATGCTTCCTGGTTTATAAGAGCTTTTTTTTTTGGCTAAGAAAAGCACTGGTGATCTTGTTTCTTTGTATATGATGAGTTGCTATTTACTTCCAGTACTGGACTTGAACTCAGAGCCTAGGCACTGTCCTTGAGCTTTTTCTCTCAAGGCTGATGCTCTACCACTTGAGCCACAGTTCCACCTCTGGATTTTTGCTTGTTAATTGGAGATAAGAGTATCATGGACTTTTCTACCCAGGCTGGTTTTAAACTGTGATTCTCAGATCTCAGCCTCCTAAGTAGCTAGGATCACAGGCATTAGCCATGGGGCCCCAGTTTCCTGTTGCTTTTTGATATGTTTTTCTTTTTTCTAACATTTTTATGTATATTAAATTATTACTCAAAAATCTTGAATTCAGGGTACATAGTGTGATCTTTGGATAGTTGTATATATTTTGAAGTTACTGTCATTTGAATTTTGACTAATTAATTTTATCTATCTCTGTCACTGTGTGTCTCTTTGTCCTTTATATTCATTTCTCTTGCCTGGATGAGCTGCCTTTCCCTGTAATGATTATATTGTGTGTCATTATTTTAAATATTTATGAATTACTTTTATACACTATCATTTCTTATACTTTCAACTCATAAACTTTTAATTTCCCCGTCTTCCTTCCCTTCACCCTTACATTTTTTCCTTAACTTTTAATACTCATTCAGTTGATCATTTTTAAACTCATAGTTTATCCTGTAAGAACCCCAGGTTCTTTCTTACATGACCATATTGGGGAGGTTATCTAACTGTCTGTTATCATATTTACATATTCTGTTTGATATTGGATTTGTGATTTAATTATAGCTGTATGCTTTTTCTATTCTAAGAGGTAGTGAAAAAGATTTCCAGCCCATAAAACTTAACTAGAAGCTAAAGATAGTGAAACATGCCTATAATCATGCTTACGTGGAAGGCATAAATTGTAGGATTGCTATCTGAGATCAGCCTAAGCAAAAAACAGACTTTATATGAAAAACAACTAAACCAAAGCAAAAGGCTGAGGCATAGATCAAGTAATGCTGTCATTTGCCAGAAACACAAGACCCTGGGTTTAAACTCCAATCATACACACACACACACACACACACACACACACACACACACACACACACAACTTGATGTAAAGGTAATCATTGTTCCAACAAAACATAACAATGCAAGAAAAAGTAAAATATTTATGTGATATCAGTAAAATAGTAGATTAGACAGCACAAACACTTGTTCTTCCATAGAAAAATAAAAAAAGAAAAATATTCCAGAGAAAGTTGGGCCTCACCCATATCAAGCATTGAAATAGAAAAAGTAGTAAGAGATCTCCTGTCTAAGAAAAGCCCAGGGCCACATGGATTTACAGAGGAATTCTAGAAAGCTTTCAAAGCAGAGCTCATACCAATACTTCTCCAACTCTTCAATGAAATTGAAAGAGAAAGTTCACGACCAAACTAAATCTATGAAGCCATCATAACCCTCATCCCCAAACCAGGCAGGGACTCATCAAAGAAAGAGAACTATAGACCCATTTATTTCATGAACACTGATGCAAAACTTCTCAACAATCAACATCAACAATTCATCCAAAAAATCATACATCACGATCAAACAGGACTCATCTCAGGGATGCAAAGCTGGTTCAATATACTCAAATCAATTAATATAATGAATTACATCAACAAGAGCAAGGATAAGAACCACATGGTTATCTCAATAGAAGCAGAAAAGGCATTTGACAAGATCCAACACCCCTTTATGATGAAGGTTTTGGAAAAACTAGGAATCCAGGGAATACAATAAAAGCTGTATATGACAAACCTACAGCCAGCATTATACTTAATGGTGAAAAACAAAAGCCATTTCCTCTTAACTCAGGAATGAGACAAGGATGTCCACTCTCTCCACTTCTCTTCAATCTAGTATTAGAATGCCTAGCTACAGCAATAAGACAAGATGCAAACATAAAGGGGATCCAAATAGGGAAAGATGAAGTAAAACTCTCCCTCTTTGCAGATGACATGATCTTGTATTTAAAGAATCCCACGAACTCCACTCCCAAATTACTCAAGCCGATTCAAAAATTTGGCAAAGTAGCAGGGTATAAAATTAACCCTCAAAAATCAATGGCTTTTCTGTATGCCAACAATGAGAAAAGTGTGGCTGAAATCAGGAAAGTAACTCCTTTCGTAGTAGCCCCACAAAAAATAAAATACCTAGGAATTCACTTAACCAAAGAAGTGAGGGAACTGTATGATGAAAACTTTAAAAACCTGAAAAAGGAAATCAAAACAGAACTTAGAAAGTGGAAAAACCTTTCATGCTCCTGGAATAGAAGGATCAACACCATGAAAATGGCAATACTTCCCAAGGCTATCTACAAATTCAATGCGATACCTATCAATATTCCAACCTCATACTTCAAGGAAATAGAAGAAGCAATCCAAAAATTCATATGGAAAAATAAAAGACCCTGAATAGCAAAATCGATCCTTAACAGAAAGAACAGTGATGGAGGAATATCAATGCCAAATTTCAAACTCTACTACAAAGCTATAGTAATCAAAACAGCTTGGTACTGGCACAAGAACAGACCTCAGTACCAATGGAATAGAATTGAAAAGCCAGAAATAAACCGACAGACCTATAGCCAAGTAATCTTTGATAAGGGATCTAAAAAAAATAGAATGGAAAAAAGATAGCCTCTTCAGTAAATGGTGCTGGCAAAATTAGTTAACTACTTGTAGAAAACTAAAGCTAGATCCCCATGCACCAGAATCAATTCCAAATGGATCAAAGACCTCAGAGTCAAAGCAGACACTGAAAACATTACAGGACAGAATAGGAGAAACGCTATTTCCTTAATAGAGATCCAGAAACACAACAAATCAAAGAAAGATTGGACAAATGGGATTGTGTGAAATTTTAGATCTTCTGCATGACAAAGGACATAGCTATCAAGATCAATTGAAAGCCCATGGATTGGGAGAAGATCTTCACTAGCCATACAACACACAAGGGTCTCATATCTAAAATATACCTAGAACTCAAAAAATTAAATCCCCCAACAACAAATCCTCAAAGAAACAGCTGCCCAATAAATAAGTGGGCTACAGACTTAAAGAGAAACTTCTCTGAAGAGGAAAGAAGGATGGCCAATAGACACATGAAGAAATGCTCAACCTCCCTAGCCATCAAAGAAATGCAAATCAAAACAACACTGAGATACCACCTCACCGCAGTTAGAATGGCTATAATCAAGAACTCTAATAACAACAGATGCTGGAGGGGATGTGGCCAAAAGGGAACCCTACTACATTGTTGGTGGGAGTGTAAACTTGTTCAACCACTTTGGAAAGTAGTATGGAGATTACACATAGAGCTCCCCTAAGACCCAGCAATCCAACTGTTGGGCATTTACCTGAATGATGAAAAACAAGACCATACTAAAGCTACCAGCACAACTATGTTTTTTGCAGCATTATTTACCATAGCTAAGATATGGAACCAACCCAGATGCCCCTCAGTAGATGAATGGATCAAGAAAATGTGGTTTATGCACACAATAGAATTCTATGCCTCCATCAGAAAGAATGACATTGCCCCATTTGTTAGGAAATGGAAAGACTTGGAAAAAAATTATATTAAGTGAAGTAAGCCAGGCCCAAAGAAATACAGGTCCCATGTTTTCCCTAATTTGCAATAACTAGTATATGTCTGAGACAAGCAGAAATGGTCACATAAGTTGGTGTTAGGTGAAATGAACCCCAAGATAAGGACTCAAACGGTTTTTCTTTCTTGCTATTGTTTCTAACATATTTATAAGATGATTTCTTTGTTGCTTTGTATTTCCCTCCCCCACAGTATAACCCCTGTTTTCATTGTATTTGATGTCAGTATAATTTGTGGAGGGGAAGGGAAAAAACAAATTGTTTAAATAGGGATACAATGGGCCCATTGCAACAATGAGACGTACAAAACATTATGTCAAAAAACGAACTTTACAAGTTTGGCGCAGAGGTGGGGGGAGGACAGGTGGGCGGTGTGATGGGAAGAGATGGTAAGGGGAAACAAAGGAGGAGGCAACGATGCTTGATAAGAAATGTAATCATTACCTTGCCCATGTAATTGTAACCCCTCCATACAGTATTTTCACACAAAAAAGTTGGGCCTCAATTCACCAAAACTTTGGGAAATAGATTTATGTAAATAAGAGAATGTTGAATTACCAGGCAGTCTAAACATTCACACAGTCAGAACAAAGGAGGGTACTCTTAGGAGAGGATCACAAGGGCTCAATAGCTATGTACATGGCTTTTCTACTATCATTATATAAAATGAAGCTTATCAAAATGAATACCAAGAAATGGAAAGAAGAGGTTTTTTATTATACTGCTTGAAGTTTTATTGCTTTTCTTTCCTTTTTGCTTCAGTTTGTTCCCTTTTGCCTTTTGATATCTGTACATTTGTCTTATATATGTTTATCTGATTTGGGGAGGGGAAGAGAAGCACAGAAATGGTGGGACAAAGAGTGAACCAATTCAGCAGTGAAACCCACTAGACACTATGTTGGAATTGAATTATACAATGTAAGGGGAGGATAGTCAGGAGGGGAAATACTGGGAGAAAATGAGGGAGGGGTAAAGCTGTTCAAAAGGAAATGTACTCATTACCTGACTTGTCTAACAATAAAACTTATGTAACAATAAAATTAAAAATAAATTTAAAGCTGGGATGTAGCTCAGTGGCAAAGCGCTTGCCTAGCAAGTGCAACGTCCTGGGTTCAATCCCCAGTACCAAAAAAGAAAAAAAAAGACAAAAAAAATAAATATAAAGCCAGTTGCCAGTGGCTACTCAGGAGGCTGAGGTCTGAGGATTATGGTTCAAAGCCAGCCTGGGCAGGCAAGTCTGTTAGATTCTTTTTTTGGGGGGGGGTCTGGTCATGGGACCTCAACTCTGGGCCTGGGTGATGTCCCTCAGCTCTTCAGCTCAAGGCTAGTGCTCTACCACTTGAGCCATCTTCCCAGCCCTGTCTGTTAGACTCATCTCCAATTAACCACCATAACACCAGAAGTAGCGCTGTGGCTCAAATAGTAGAGTGCTTGCCTTGAAGTGAAGAGCTCAGGGACAGTGCCCAGGCCGAGTTCAAGCCCCATGACCGACCAAAAAATATATAAATATAATAATTAAAAATAATAAAATTTGGCACAATAATATTTGACTACAACCCAGATGTAATTACATCATGTCAGGTTATTTACCCTGAATTGACATTCCTATAATCTCTGATTAGTGCAACTACCATTTAGAAGCTACTAGGGTGGCTCTCAAAAGTCAATAACTATCTCAAAGATCTCTCTCTACAGTAATACTGATAACAGAGAGGTTCCAATGTTTGAAGAACTTTGATTTTTCTTTTGTTAATTGCGGAACTTGAACTTATGGCCTGGGCATTTTCCCTGAGCACTTTTGCCCAAGACTAGTGTTCTACCACTTTGAGCCACAGCTTCATTTCTGGCTTTTTACGTAACTAGTTGGCAATATGGATGTCACAGATTTTATTTCCTATGCTGGCTTTGAATGGCAATTTTTACATCTCAGTCTCTTAAGTAGCTAGGATTACAGGTGTGTATCATCAGTGTCCTGCTGATTTTTCATTTGTTATCTTTAAGTAGTTGTGCAAAAAGTTTTCGTTCATCAAATCAGTTTATGAATACAATGCATTTTGGTTGATGTCACCCTTTTAATTATTGTTCCTTATTACTTCTAACTCTACCGCTTCTACCAATTTTCTTAACTTTGAAGTATGTGCATTAAATATTAGGACTGTGTTCTCCTTGTCTTCCTTTCTCATTATTCTATGAAGTAGAGCTATGGCTCAAGTGGTAGAACACTAGGTTTCAACCAAAAACATAGGCAATTCACGCCCTGAGTTCAAGCCCTGGAATTGGCACACACATATAAAAATAGATCTTTGATTCTTGAGCATGTCTGTGTCTTTCCTAAGATTTGGTGTATTTTCAGATAGCATTTTGTGGAATAATCTTCTGCATATTTTCCCCTTTCTTTTACTTTTATAAAATCAAGAATATGAATACTCTTTTGCTTCATTATGTCCCACAAGTCTTCATAAGCTTTCTTCATTTTTTTCTCACTGATTATTTCAAAACACTTGTCCTCAAGTTTAGAAATTCTTCTGTTTGTTCTAATCCACTGTTGAGATTCTTAATTTATTGAAGTCTTTGGAATAAAGGTTTTTTTTATTTTTTAATAATCTATCTCTTTCTTGAACTTCTAGTTCAGATCAGATGTTTCCTAATTTCATTGAATTGTCTATTTTCTTGTATCTCATTAAAATTTCTTTAAAATCATTCCTTTTCAAATATTTTTATCAATTTATGTTTCTTTGAAGAACATTGCTAAAATATTTCTCTCTTGGGATGTTATAATTATTTTCTGTTTTGTTTTCTATGCTTTTATGTCACTAAATTAATACTTGTAGATCTAGAAAATCTGTTGTAATTTTTTTTTGTGCAGATCCTTTGATTTGATTGAACTCGGGGCCTGGACACTGTCCCTGAGCTTCTTTTGCTTGAAGCTAGTGCTAAACCACTTGAGCCATAGCTCTGCTTTTGACTTTTTGATACTTTTTTGTTGTTGTTGTTTAGTGGAGATAAGAATCTTGTGGACATTTCTGGTTTTCTGCCCAGGTTGGCTTTAAAACTCAATGCTCAGATCTCAGCCTCCTGAGTGGCTAGGATTACAGGCATAATGCCATCAAAGCCTGGCATACTTCAACTTTGAACAAGGCTATTATAAACTCATGCATACCATAGCTTCTTGGTTTCAACTATACTGCACTCTAGTTTCTTCAAATATCACTGCTGAATGAAATGTTATTTTTAAGGTTTGTTTGTGTGTGTGTGTGTGTGTGTGTGTGTGAAAGGCCACTTTATTTGGCATTTCTACTCAGCCTCCTTATAAAAATCCTAATTAAATAACTTTTCTTTACACATTACCTAACATCACTTATGTTGTAATTACAACAGAAACTGGACAGAAATTTTCCACATATGGATTTTTGAGAGACACCTACTTTGAAATTCTGACACCCTTTAATCTCTAGTTTTCTTTAATTGGTATCACAGTAGGGTGTTCATTTCTACTAATAAGCAGGGACTATACTGTTTTTGACTTTTTAAATGTATTCTTGAAGCTTGATCTGTCTAACAATCTGGTCCAATTAAACTCAATACTCTTATAAGGGTCAGAATATTCCTAGTCTTGGAAGCTCAGGTTGACCTCAGTTCATGTTATGGGGCATATGGGTGGGTAAGGTTACTAGTAATCAGTGGTTTTACTACCAGGCTTATTCCTACATTGCAAGATGTGTGTGTGTGTGTGTGTGTGTGTGTGTGTGTGTGTGTGGTGTATAGAGACAGAGACAGAGTGAGAATTAATTTTCTTGTCTGGCTGCCATCAACATTCAGTTCAGGCCATTTGGAACACAGATCTATGAACAATGTTCTGCAGACAGTACCCTATTATCAATATCATTAGGATGTGTATTCAACTAGCTCTGAAAGAAACAGAAATTGCTGACACTTGGTCTCTGTGAAAGGTACAGTAGCTCGTCTATACCATGGAGAAATGTGGCCTGGGTATAATCCTAAACTTAAATTTCATACAGTCTAGATTTTTATAACCAACTTTCTATATAATTTGTTAAGTTAATGCTTTCTAATATTTTTAAGTCAGGTTCCAGGAGCATGATTGCCTTGCTATTTTGAGTGTGTCAATACCAGGACTTGAACACGAGGCCTCACCCTCTTGCTCAGCTTGCTTGCTCATGGCTGGCCTTCTGTCACTTGAGCCACTACTCTTGTCCCACTTTTTCATGGTTATTTTGGAGATGGAATCTCATTGACTTTTCTACCTAGGTTGCTTTGAACCATGATCGTCTAGGATTAGAGGCATGAGCCTCCATTGCCTGGCTATATGGATAGGTTTTCTTTTTATGGTGGTACTGGGTTTGAATTTAGGGCCTTGTGCTTTCTGAGGTGACATAATACTGTTGAGCCATGTCCTCTAGTCCTGAAAGTATGCTTTTTCTCCATTCCCCAGCCTTAACTGTGTATGAGAATCATATTTAATACAAAACATTAGGGATGATAATTTTTCTATATGATATGGGAGACAGAAGCTGCTAAACTTCACCTAACATAAACCTTCACTTACAGGGCTGGGAATGTGGCTTAGTGGTAGAATGCTTGTCTAACATGCATGAAGCCCTGGATTCAATTCCTCAGTATCACATAAACAGAAAAAGCTGGAAGGGGTGCTGTGGCTCAAGCGGTAGAGTGCTAGCCTTGAGCAAAAGAACCTCAGGGATAGTGCCCAGGCCCGGAGTTCAAGCCCCAGGACTGGCAAAAACAAAAATAAAAACAAAAGAACCCTTTAGTTACAGGTGATAAAACTGAAGCTCAGAAAATTGCAATGCTCAAAAGTTTTGCCAGGTGTTGATGGTTCACAACTGTAATCCTAGCTATTGAGAAGGCTAAGATTTGAGGATCACAGTAAAAGGCTAGCCCAAGTAGGAAAGTCTGTGGCACCCTTATCTCCAATTAACTTTCAAAAAGCTGGAAGTGGAGCTGTAGCTCAAGTGGTAGAGTGCTATTGTTGAGCATTGAAGCTTGGACATAGTTCCTAGATCCTAAGGTCAAGCCCCAGGACCAGCACATACATAAAAATATTTTATTGCAGAGCTGAGACTAGAATACAGTTCAGTTATCTTTTCCTTTTTGTGTACTTACACACACAGATACAGACACATACATACACATACCTTTTTGATACAGTACTGTGCATTAATTTCAATTTTGACAATAGCCTAATATTCATGACAACTATGATATTTTTTCTTCTATTCTGCTTCTTGTCTAAATCAACAGATGTTTCAAATGCACACTGTATTTATCCGAGGAATTGAAAGGAAAGGGATTTTAGTAATTATTCTATTGCTGTTACCAATGTATAACTACTATCTACTAAAAATCAGTAGCAATGTAATTCATTAATCGTTCTAACACAGTATAATTTCAACTAACTTCAATGCATCTGGTAAAGATTTCAGGTAACTAAATGACTGGTTAAATAAGATATGAATCCAGGTACCATTGTCTTCTGTTTGTAATTCTAACAACTCAGGATCCTGACATGGAGGATCAAAGTTCAAAGCCAGCCTAAGAAGACAAATTTGAGAGAATCTTATTTCTAATTCTACATCAAAAAGCTAAATCTGGAGGCAAAACTAAAATGGTAAAGATCCAGCCATGATAGAAAAAGCGGAGGCAAGATCACCAGTACCTCCCCCCCCCTTTCTCTCTGTCTCTCTCACTCACTTACACATCGTATGACAAAAATCTTGAAATTAAATGGAAAGACTTGGGTGACATTTATCTAAACATTATTTATCATTATTTAGTGCTAGAGACATGAAGAACAAAGAAGGACCGAGCTTTATTCACAGCATGACTGAGGAGAGCAATCTGGAAGTTTTATTAAAATTTCTCTGATGCCCCTCAGTAGATGAATGGATCAAGAAAATGTGACATATATACACAATGGAATTCTATATCTCTATCAGATAGAATGACATTGCCCCATTTGTTAGGAAATGGAAAGACTTGGAAAAAATTATATTAAGTGAAGTAAGCCAGGCCCAAAGAAACATAGGTCCCATGGTTTCCCTTATTTGCAATAACTAGTGTATGTCTCAGTCAAGCAGAAAAGGTCAGATAAGTTGATGTTAGGGGAATGAACCCCAAGATAAGTATTCAATTTTTTTGTTTTTTTCCTTTCATGCAATTGTTTCTATCATATTTATAAGATGATTTCTGTTGATTTGTATGTCCCTCCCCCACAGTATAACCCATACTTTCACTGTATTTGATGTTGGTATAATTTGTGGAGGGGAAGGGAAAAAAATCGTTTAACTAGGGATACAGGTGGACCCATTGCAACAATGAGATGTGCAAGTCGTTATGTCAAAAAACGAACTTTACAACTTTGGTGGGGATGGGGGGAGGATCGGATGGGGGGAGGGGAGGAGTATGGGAAGGGAGGGGAAGGGGAAACAAAGAGGAGGCAACAATGCTTGATAAGAAATGTACTCATTATCTTGCCCATGTAATTGTAATTCCTCTGTATGGTATTCTCACAATAAAAAATAAAATAAAATTTCTCTACAACAAATTATTTTTCTGTGACTTATTCATTGCTCCAAAATTAGAACACCATTTTCTAAAAATCAGCAACACAATACTGTGAAATTTCAGAAATTATGTAACCACATAATCATAATAAATAATTTTTTAAAAATCAGCAACAAAAACCCACACTGTGCCTTGCAGGTATATTCTAGCTAATTGGATCTTTACTCAGGATAGTTTTTACTCATTAATATTTTATTAGATACACTTCAGTAAGAGCTTTAAGCATGAATTTGGTTTAGAAGATTCCACTTTGATTTTCCTATTGAAACATAAATATCTTCCATCAATCTTTCCAAACTGCCTTTATTTGTCTCTTCTTCTACTATGTTTTATCAAGTAATATATGTTTTATTATAACTAATTATGCACATGACTATTTCTCATTGGATATTTGTTCCTAAGTATATTTTTCTAGCATATTGATTTTTATATATTGTTTTACACATGATTAGCTTTATTCCTATACTTTAAAAGTGGCATGAGTAAACTTGAACTCATGTTTTCTAATTCTCACCTCAGGGCTCTTACTAGTAATCAAGTGCCTCTCACCATATTATCAATCCCTGAGGCTACATTTGCAAATTCATTTCATGAATTTCATATACCTGTAATGGGAAGCTTTGTACAAACAAATTATTGTAAAAATAAATATTGTAGTAAAGTTTAATTAGGGTGTTAGGATGTTACCTTCAATAAACTGGTAATCAAGTTACGCAAAGTACACAAAGTAAAAAGTTATCATCCCATTCTTTTACAAGGAACTCTGTCATTTCTTTCATACCAATTATTGCTAATTCAAGGTAAAGTCATTTGAAATTTGGTAAAAATTGACTAGAGCTATTTTGTCTATGGGAAAAAGGTGCCTTGAATGAAAATTTGGCAGTGCATATAAGCAAATATGTTCCCAAACATCTCCAGACCCGTTTAAGACCTCTATCAATTTACAACAAACCAATACAATTGTGATATGAGCTGATACCAGCAGTACTCACACTGGTGCTTTGAGTGCATGAATCTTTGCCATCGTTGTACTGACTGAAATATTAGTAGCTTTTAAATTGATATGTTAATACCAAATACTTTTTATAGTTTTACTTTTTTATTGTAAAGATACTGTACAGAGTGGTTACAGTTACATGAGTACATTTCCTCTTGAGCAGTTACCCCCTCCTTTGTTTTTTTCCTACTATCCCTTCTTTCCCCCCCCCAACTTCTCCCACCCACCCCCCTTGAAGTTGTAATGCTTGTTTTCAACGTAGTGTCTTGCATGTCTCATTGTTACAATGGGTCAATCTCTGTCATTGTTTCAGCATTTTGTTATTTCCCTTCCCATCCCCAAATTAGAAAAATGTATATACAAGATGCAGGGCAGTGAAAGCAGGGGTTATACCATGGGGGAAGAATATACAAAAGAAACAAAAAAATCACATAGTACATTACAAATGCATTAAAAACAACAGCAAGGGAGCTGGGAATGTGGCTCAGTGGTAGAGCGCTTGCCTTGCATGCATGAGGCCCTGGGTTCCATTCCTCAGCACCACATAAGCAAAAAGAAAAAAGCCGGAAGTGACGCTGTGACTCAAGTGGTAGAGCGCTAGCCTTGAGCTGAATTGCTGAGGGACAGCGCCCAGGCCCAGAGTCAGGCCCCAAGATCGGACCCCCCCCCAAAAAAAAAACAGCAAGAAAGATAAAACCACCTGTGTCCCTACCTTGGGGTTCATTTCACTTAGCATTATCTTATATGGTCATATGTACATAGTTTTTTTTTTTTTACCTTTTCTGCTTGTCTAGTAAGATTATCCTAGATGTATACTAGTTATTGCAAATAAGGGAAACCATGGGACCTATATTTCTTTGGGTCTAGTTAACTTCGCTTAATTTAATTTTTTCCAAGTATTTGCTCATCCTGAAGGCTAGGAATTTTAGGACTGAGTCTCCTAACTAGCATTTCGAAACAGTTACAGACGATACCAAGACAATTTCTTTAGGCCTCAATGTCATGCAACCTAGCAGCAGCTCCTCCAGGCATACATGATCTGATTTCTTTTGTAGCTAACAATCAGAAAATATTTGAAAAGCACTAAATGAAACAATCTTGTTCTTTGAATATGCTAAAATATTTTTAAATTTAGACAACGTAGTATTTTTGCTATGTTCTGAATCACTGAGGTTTAATGAAAAACTGTAAGCATAGGTAGATTATAATAATTCACTCTGTTTTACAAGGTACACTTAATTTTCCCTAGAGTTATAAAGTTTTTCCTTAGATATTTGTACATTTAGATATATCTCATCCAATGAAAAGCTGCAATTGGCCATTATGAATATTTTATTATTTCGTTCATTGCAGTTACCTCACATAACATAATCACATTATTTTTGATCATATTAATGTGCAATTGTGCAAATTGTGGCCAAATTAAGACATCTTGTTCCATTTTGTTTCCTTAGAAACTTCCATGGGCACAGGTGTCTTAGTGTCAGCACAAGACAATGTCCCCAGTGTCCATTTGGCTAATCTATCCTGTGCTTTGCCTCAAAATTACTTGTTCTTCAATCATTCCTCACTTGAGCCACCTAATTCTCAGCACATATGAGAATTGCACTGAGAATTGCTTTATTTGGGAGCCTGCGATCCTAGCTATTCAAGAGACTGAGATCTGAAGATCATGGCTTAAAGCTGGAGGTAAAGGTGTGGCTCAAATGGTGGAGCATTAGCCTTGAGCAAAAAGTTCAGTGATAGTGTGTGTGGACACACACACACACACACACACACACACACACACACACATACACACACAGACTTGCTATATATTCGAAGTAACAAACACCACTATCTTATTCTCTGCATCACACTTTCAGTGATTTCACAATACTTTCACTTTTTGAAAAATATTTCCTGAGTTCTTTCTATGTAAAACTAGTGTTAACTCTAAGTGAATTAATTTAATAGTAGTTGAGAAGACCATCCATACTAAAAAATACATAATAAAGGATGTAATCAATTGAAGATGTTTGCAGGACGTAACAGTATTGGTAAGAACACAACTGCAACATCTCTGAAATATAACTGAAAGCTATTACTTTCTATTTCCTTAGATAATTATTTTTTATCAATTTTCCTCTAGTTCTTGTTCCAGTGCCCAACCCTTGGAATTCTTTCACCTTTTTCCTCCATAATAATCCTAAAGTGTTTTTTTTGTGCTTGCCCTGAGGCTTGAACACAGGGCCTGGGCTCTGTCCCTGAGATTTTTTTGTTCAAGACTAGCACTTTACCGTTTGAGCCACAGTTCCATTTCTGGCTCTTTGGTAATTCATTGGAGATAAAAGTCTCATGGACTATCCTGCCAAGTATGACTTTGAACTGCCATCCTAAGATGTAAGCTTACTGAATAGCTAGGACTACAGGTGTGATCCACTGATGCCCAACTTTCTAAAGTGATTTTCTAAATCTGATTTTATCATGCTCAGGCTTAAAATATTTCAAATGGCTATTACTAGTTTTCAGAATATAGTTCAAGTTTCTTAATGTAGCATTAAAGACATCCCATATGTTTTCCAATATCTATTTATATGGTTTCATTTGCTGTTCTACACCTACACTCTCTTCTTTAGTTATACTAAATGTATAAGTTCTACAGTGTGTTTGACATATTTTTATACATAGCATTTTAATGCTTACAGTATTATAATGGTTGAAATAGTGTCTTGTAGACTTTTCCCCAGGCTTCCTTTAGTTGCTGTCTTAATGATCTCAGCGCCCAATTAATAGGATTATAGACATGAGCCACCATATCTGGCTTGTATCACTTTTTTATCACAATTATCATAATCTATAAGAAGCCTTTCTTATCACTTTCTACACTCTGATTTATAAGCTCATTCTCTGTGTTCTTGTAGCACTGAATAAACAACTATATTTTGGCATTTGCTACATGGAGTATGCTTTATTATAGAATTCTATACTGGAGTCTTTTTGGTGTTCATATCAATTTCTCTAAGCTGTGAGCTCCATTAAGCACAGATACTGTGTCTTCTGACATTGTATTTAAAGATGAGCTACAGAAAAGGTATTTATGAAATATTCATGGGGAGAAATATGGGATATTGAAGAAAAGGTGATATATAAAATAGTCTGAAAGGAAGAAGGAGTGGAAATCAAGGTAGGAAGGAGAAAAAGCATGCAGGAAAGTAGGCTAGACAAAGTGAAGAGGAAAGAAAAAAAGGTATAGTGGGAAATAACCCCATGAGTAAAGGCCAGAATGTTTCTGTATTGATTAAAAACCAAAAGAGGAATATATTTTTGAATCTTCAAAACTTCCCATAAGTAGACAAAATAAAATTTAATTGTATCATCAGTTAATATCTCTCCATAGGTTCATAAAACTTTCTGAAGCTCTTACAGTGGAGTATGATCATTACTCCTAGATACTTACCTTTACTTTGTCATGTTTTATTCTTTCATGTGTATGCTAGACTTTCTGCAGTTGAGGCCTTCATTTGCTTGTCAGTGAGCTTATAGAACATAATCACACTCCTCAATTAGAACAGACTTTATAAAAACAGTATTATACCTTCCTTTTTGTAGATAAATTGTAATTTAATGCAAAAGGCTCTGCCATTTTACATTTTCCAGAACTTTCATTCATTTTTGCTTAGTAATTACAAATGGCTTATAAATAAACACTTGAGATGATTTCCCAAATGTTCTGTATTTACTTACAAGACTGGTACTTCCATCACCAGGTCACTTAAGTGGTTTTGAAAGATTGTGTACAGGTTCATTTTACAATGTATTTGAAGTTTGTAATCTTGCTTAAATACACAAAAATAGGAAGGATTAACAAACTGCTGCTTGGAGGCCTAAGGAAGACAGAACTAAGGGCAATCAAGACAGAACCTATCAGAAACATGAAACCAATTGGTCAAAAAGTGGAAGACTGTCAACAAAAATAATATGTTATGGACCCTCAAGGCTTTCTGTTTATGCTAGAAGAAGCCTAAAATAATCTGTGGGTTTTGATGCTTGATTTAGTTTTCCACAAGCCTAATTAGCACCAGATTAAGTTTGCTGCCACTTTGGTTTACTGCTGAGACTGACAAATACTTACTGTTTATTTATCTCCTGCACAAAAAGATGGATGGCAATAATATAATGACACATTCAATAACATTGACAACAATACAATAATGCTCACAAAAAGATTCATTTGTGAAATATAATAATTTTTTAAAAACTGAATTTTATATTGAGCAGTTTCTTGGAAACAACTAAACCATCTTGTTCTACCTGGGTGTGATTACTTAGTTGATTATAAGATGCAATTAAAAACATTCCTTGTTTCAAGATGGGTCTCATTTGCTTTAGGAAAATGGACTATGATGTAAGCTTTTTTTAAATTCATAGCCAAACTTCAGTAATCCCTTTTTTATGGAGAATGTATGCATTGTATATGTGTTCAGAACAATGTCATGTGTAACTGTATTATGATACTCTCCTTGCCAACTTCTACTCTTTTAGGTTTCAGCTTTTCCAGAAACAGAAAAGACTCCCTAATCCCACTTCTGAAGTTGTTGATATAGATTACAATTCAAGGTCAGGTTGGATTCATGCTACTTATTTAATTTTCTTTGGATCTTTCAATTCTGTGCAAGAGTTCACAGGGACAGAATAAAACAGAAGATGTTTGTTTATACATGTGAACAAACTGGTGGCCAGATTTTCATCTTGTTCCATGAATGCACTCTCTTAACTTCAAAGAAACCTCGATGTACATAGAAACAGGCAGGAGGGTAAAGTTAGGAAACCATTGTGAAAGAGCATAATACTTTATTCATAGAATAGGGTATGATATGATATACACCAGAAGTAAACTATCAACTGTGTCTCCTGATGGAGAGATATAGCTTGAATAACACAATCTAAAAAGAATGATTTAATACTATGATTTATACATGCATATACAGAGTAAAGAGATGTATATGCCCACCTTTTTCTTTCTTTCTTTCTTTCTTTCTTTCTTTCTTTCTTTCTTTCTTTCTTTCTTTCTTTCTTTCTTTCTTTCT